>NC_068447.1:41620408-41807908 GCF_023373465.1 Oncorhynchus keta
TATTCATTCACAAATGCTTAGTTATAATAAAGTGTTAGCAAATAATCTCATCCCTGTCTACCAAAATAAATTGCCCGAATAATTGTCAAAGTCAAAAACCAAACACAGTGATAGTAGGCAATATTTTTTTGTTTGTTGGGGGGCGGTTAACCTTTATTTAACTAGGCAAGGGACTCCCAATCCCGATCGGATGTGATACAGCCTGGATACAAACCAGGGACTGTAGTGACACCTCTTGCACTGAGAGGCAGTGCCTTAGACCGTTGCGCCACTCGGGAGCACAGTAGGGAAGTCCCCAGTAAGATGGTAGCTGCAGTAGTTTGGGCGGGGTGTCCATAAATGTGCCTCTCTCTCTCTCTCGCTCTCACCATATGAGATTGTATGTTTCAGATCTGTGGTTGTTGTGCAGTTCTTGTGGTTCTGGGCGTATATATGCCTGCAGTGCCTTAGCCTGGTGCCGTTGGTTTCTAAATGTCATGTTGTGATTTGACATTGTTTTGCTTCAAAAGGCAGGCACCCCAAAAACCCTCAGGCTTTAAACACCCTTAAACACACCTCAACGGGCACCTTAACCAGCGTTGTCTCTGGCCCCATCTAGAACACAGAAGAGGGCTCTCAGGGACTTCGAGAATCTAGCACAAGCTCGGTAGTTCTTCATAACAGAAATACAGCTCTCTATGTCTCAACATATACAAATCCTCTCTGGAATAGACGAACCCAGCACACGTCACCATGTGTCATCTCTACAGCTTCAGCATGGCAGCGAGTCGCCGCCGTGACGCTCTACGTAGCAATCCATCCAGCATACCTTCACCTGGCTTCTCCCAACTAACACATCATCACATCTGCTGTCCAAGTCCTCCTCCTAAACATCAAGGCTCTGTCTGAAATGCCACCCGTTTCACTATATACTGTATAGGGAATAGAGTGGTCCAGGGTGGTCAAAAGTAGTGCACTACATAGGGAATTCAGACGCAGCCTGATACAGCTAGTTCCTTCCTTCTGAATGTCCTCTACTGGCCCATTGATAGTAATTGAATGTCGGTGTTCAAATGAACCTGACCTCAATATGTCTCCGTAACGAAATCAAGCCGTTAGAACCAATCCAAAGCCCTTTCTATGTCCCTGTGTTCCCTTTCTGTTCATCTCCCAGATGCTCACACTGGACACAGTCGTCTGTGGAAATTATTCTCTTCACAGCATACAATCAATCAATGAATCAAGCCAAGCCTTTTTAAGATCAGCCGTCGTCACAAAGTGCCTTACTGATACCTGGCCTAAAACCCAAAGAGCAACAATGCTGTAAAACATACCATCACGCAGAGAGTACGTCTGTGTTGTTTATGTTTACAGTAACCGACTGTGAGAGACACTTTACAAGGCTGGCATCAGATCCTTACATGCACCCAACCCAAGAGGAAGTGGTTTCACTAAGCCACACAGCCCAGAGCGTCATAACCTGCCCTGTTCATAGTTTCGTTTACTTTTAGAAGGGGGCAACTGTTTGGCATCCGGTCGCAAAGCGTTACAGAGGGTAGTGCGCGAGAGGGGCCGAGCTGCCTGCCATCCAGGACCTCTATATCAGGCAGTGTCAGAGGAAGGCCCTGAAACACAGACTCCCCAAGTCACCGACTGTTCTCTCTGCTACCGCACAGCAATTGGAACCAACAGGACCCTGAACAGCTTCTACCCCCAAGCCATAACACTACTAAACAGTAAACCAAATAGCTACCCGGAAAATCTATATGGACCTTCTATGTACTAACTCTTTTGACTCATCATATACACTGCCCCTACTGTTACATTGTCTATCCTGTTGCCTAGTCACCTTATCCCTACCTATACGTACATATCTACCTCCTTTACCTCGTACCCCTGCACATCGACTCCGTACTGGTATTCCGTGTGTATATAGCCAAGTTATCATTACTCATTGTGTATTTATTATATCCTTGTGTTATAATGATTTTTTTTTCTATATATACATTTTTGGGGGGCATTGTTGGGAAGAGCCCCTAAGCAAGCATTTCACGGTTATTCTACACCTCTTGTTTACGCTGCATGTGACACACGAAGTGGAGACGTCAGCAGAAGCCCTGAATGCGTTCTACACAAATGATCTGATTTCTTAACATGCGAAATAGAGTAACAAAACATGCCAACATCATAATATCCGATACTATGAAGTGTACTGGATGTCCAATTTTCATGGATTTGTGAGGGTGTGTGCACATGTGTGTATACATGTGCATGTTCAAGCCATGCTTGTGGGTGTGCGCTCTATGTGCATCCTCCTCTGACCATGTGGTGCTTTCTTATGGAATTAAGCCTGTACCAGTCAAGAGGTTTTAGAACACCTACTCATACAAGGGTTCTTCTGCAAGTGTTAAACATTAAACAAATCAAAATATGTTTTAGACTTGAGATTCTTCAAATAGCCTTTGCACCCTCTTGGCATTCTCTCAACCAGCTTCACCTGGAATGCTTTTTCAACCGGCTTGAAGGAGCTCCCACATATGCTGAGCACTTGTTGGCTGCTTTTCCTTCACTCTGCGGTCCGACTTATCCCAAACCATCTCAATTTGGTTGAGGTCAGGGGATTGTGGAGGCCAGGTCATCTGATGCAGCACTCCATTTGCATTTGTATTTAAACTCAGCAAAAAAAAGGAACGTCCTCTCATTGTCAACTGCGTTTATTTTCAGCAAACTTAACATGTGTAAATATCTATATGAGCATAACAAGATTCAACAACTGAGACATAAGCTGAACAAGTTCCACAGACATGTGTCTAGCAGAAATGGAATAATGTGTCCCTGGGGGGGGGGTCGAAATCAAACGTAACAGTCAGTATCTGGTGTGTCCACCAGCTGCATTAAGTACTGCAGTGCATCTCCTCCTCATGGACTGCACCAGATTTGCCAGTTATTGCTGTGAGATGTTACCCCACTCTTCCACCATGGCACCTGCAAGTTCCCGGACATTTTTGGGGGGAATGGCCCGAGCCCTCACCCTCCGATCCAACAGGTCCCAGACGTGCTCAATGGGATTGAGATCCGGGCTCTTCGCTGGACATGGCAGAACACTTACATTCCTATCTTGCAGGAAATCAAGCACAGAACGAGCAGTATGGCTGGTGGCATTGTCATGCTGGAGGGTCATGTCAGGATGAGCCTGCAGGAACGGTACCACATCAGAGAGGAGGATATCTTCCCTGTAACACACAGCGTTGAGATTGCCTGCAATGACAACAAGCTCAGTCCGATGATGCTGTGACACAGTGCCCCAGACCATGACGGACCCTCCACCTCCAAATCGATCCCGCTCCAGACTACAGGCCTTGGTGTAACGCTCATTCCTTCGACGATAAACGCAAATCCGACCATCACCCATTTAACATACATTTACATTTAAGTCATTTAGCAGACGCTCTTATCCAGAGCGACTTACAAATTGGTGCATTCACCTTATGACATCCAGTGGAACAGCCACTTTACAATAGTGCATCTAAATCTTTTAAGGGGGGATTACTTTATCCTATCCTAGGTATTCCTTAAAGAGGTGGGGTTTCAGGCGTCTCCGGAAGGTGGTGATTGACTCCGCTGTCCTGGCGTCGTGAGGGAGTTTGTTCCACCATTGGGGGGCCAGAGCAGCGAACAGTTTTGACTGGGCTGAGCGGGAACTGTACTTCCTCAGTGGTAGGGAGGCGAGCAGGCCAGAGGTGGATGAACGCAGTGCCCTTGTTTGGGTGTAGGGCCTGATCAGAGCCTGGAGGTACTGAGGTGCCGTTCCCCTCACAGCTCCGTGGCAAGCACCACCCTGGTGAGACAAACCGCGACGATTCAGAGAAGACCACTTTTTGGCAGTCCTGTCTGGTCCAGCGACAGTGGGTTTGTGCCCATAGGTGACGTTGTTGCCGGTGATGTCTGGTGAGGACCTGCCTTACAACAGGCCTAGAAGCCCTCAGCCCAGCCCCTCTCAGCCTATTGCGGACAGTCTGAGCACTGATGGAGGGATTGTGGGTTCCTGGTGTAACTCGGGCAGTTGTTGTTGCCATCCTGTACCTGTCCTGCAGGTGTAATGTTTGGATGTACCGCTCCTGTGCAGGTGTTGTTACACGTGGTCTGCCACCTCGAGGACGATCAGCTGTCCATCCTGTCTCCCTGTAGCGCTGTCTTAGGCGTCTCATAGTACGGACATTGCAATTTATTTCCCTGGCCACATCTGCAATCCTCATGCCTCCTTGCAGCATGCATAAGGTATGTTCACGCAGATGAGCAGGGACCCTGAGCATCTTTCTTTTTGGTGTTTTTCAGAGTCTGTAGAAAGGCCTCTTTAGTGTCCTACGTTTTCATAACTGTGACCTTAATTGCCTACCGTCTGTAAGTGGTTAGCGTCTTAACGACCGTTCCACAGGTGCATGTTCATTAATTATTTATGGTTTATTGAACAAGCATGTGAAACGGTGTTAAAACCCTTTACAATGAAGATCTGTGAAGTTATTTGGATTTTTACTAATTATCTTTGAAATACAGGGTCCTGAAAAAGGGACATTTCTTTTTTTGCTGAGTTTACTATCATTAGCTGCTGCCAAGGCAACAGCTACTTTCTTCCTGGGGTCCAGCAAAATTAAGGCAGTTTATACAATTTTAAAAACATTACAATACATTCACAGACTGTGTGCCCTCGGGCCCTACTCCACCACTACCACATATACAATTGAAGTCGGAAGACTACATACACTTAGGTTGGAGTCATTAAAACTTGTTTTTCAACCACTGCACACATTTCTTGTTAAGTCGGTTAGGACATCTCCTTTGTGCATGACACAAGTCATTTTTCCAACAATTGTTTACAGACAGATTATTTCACTTATAATTCACTGTATCACAATTCCAGTGGGTCAGAAGTTTACATACACTAAGTTGACTGTGCCTTTAAACAGCTTGGAAAATTCAAGAAATGTATGTCATCGCTTTAGAAGCTTCTGATAGGCTAATTGACATCATTTGAGTCAATTGGAGGTGTACCTGTGGATGTATTTCAAGGCCTACCTTCAAACTCAGTGCCTCTTTGCTTAACATCATGGGAAAATCAAAAGTAATCAGCCAAGACCTCAGAAAAAAAATTGTAGACCTCCACAAGTCTGGTTCATCCTTGGGAGCAATTTCCAAATGCCTGAAGGTACCACGTTCTTCTGTACAAACAATCATATGCAAGTATAAACACCATGGGACCACGCAGCTGTCATACCGCTGAGGAAGGAGACGCATTCTGTCTCCTAGAGATGAACGTACTTTGGTGTGAAAAGTGCAAATCTATCCCAGAACAACAGTAAAGGACCTTGTGAAGATGGTGGAGGAAACAGGTACAAAATTATCTATATCCACAGTAAAACGAGTCCTATATCGACATAACCTGAAAGGCCGCTCAGCAAGGAAGAAGCCAATGCTCCTAAACCGCCAAATAAAAGCCAGACTGATTTGCAACTGTACATGGGGACAAAGATCGTACTTTTTGGAGAAATGTCTTCTGGTCTGATGAAACAAAAATGTAACTGTTGGGCCATAATGACCATCATTATGTTTGGAGGAAGAAGGGGGATGCATGCAAGCTGAAGAACACCATCCCAACAGTGAAGCACGGGGGTGGCAGCATCATGTTGTGGGGGTGCTTTGCTGCAGGAGGGACTGGTGCACTTCACAAAATGGATGGCATCACGAGGCAGGAAAATTATGTGGATATATTGAAGCAACATCTCAAGACATCAGTCGGGAACTTAAAGCTTGGTCGCAAATGGGTCTTCCAAATGGACAATGACCCCATGCATACTTCCAAAGTTGTGGAAAGTTTGGAAGGCACCCCGAAACGTTTGACCCAAGTTTAAATTGTTTAAGGCAATGCTAACAAATACTAATTGAGTGTATGTAAACTTCTGACCCTCTGGGAATGTGATGAAATAAATAAAAGCTGAAATAAATCATTCTCTCTACTATTATTCTGACATTTCACATTCTTAAAATAAAGTGGTGATCCTAACTGACCTAAAACAGGGAATTTTTATTGAATTTAATGTCAGGAATTATGGAAAAACAGAGTTTAAATTAATTTGGCTAAGGTGTATGTAAACTTCCGACTTCAACTGTACTATACAGTACAAAATCCATGTGTACGTGTGTGCATAGTGCGTATGTTATCATGTGTGTGTGTGTGTGTGTGTGTGTGTGTGTGTGTGTGTGTGTGTGTGTGTGTGTGTGTGTGTGTGTGTGTGTGTGTGTGTGTGTGTGTGTGTGTGTGTGTGTGTGTGTGTGCATCTGTCTGTGCCTATGTTTGTGTTGCTTCACAGTACCCGCTGTTCAATTAAGTGTGTTTTTACATCTAATTTTACTGCTTGCATGAGTAACTTGATGTGGAATAGAGTTCCATGTAGTCATGGCTCTATTTACTACTGTGCGCCTCCCATAGTCTGTTCTGAACTTGGGGACTGTGAAGAGACCTCGTGGCAGGTCTTGTGAGGTATGCATGAGTGTCCAAGCTGTGTGACAGTAGTTCAAACAGACAGCTCGGTGCAACATGTCAATACCTCTCATAAATACAAGCAGAGATGAAGTCAATCTCGCCTCCACTTTGAGCCAGGAGAGATTGATATTAGCTCTCTGTGTACATCCAAGGGCCAGCTGTGCTGCCCTGTTCTGAACCAATTGCAATTTTCCTAAGTCCTTTTTTGTGGCACCTGACCACATGACTGAACAGTAGTCCAGGTGCGACAAAACTAGGGCCTGTAGGACCTGCCTTGTTGACAGTGCTGTCAAGAAGGCAGAGCAGCGCTTTATTATGAACAGACTTCTGCCCATCTTAGCTACTGTTGTATCACTCTCCTTCTTGGTCAAATAGCCCTTACACAGCCTGGAGGTGTGTTGGGTCATTGTCCTGTTGGAAAACAAATGGTAGTCCCACTAAGCCCAAACTAGATGGGATGGCGTATCGCTGCAGAATGCTGTGGTAGCCATGCTGGTTAAGTGTGCCTTGAATTCTAAATAATTCACAGACAGCCAAGCACCCCCACACCGTCACACCTCCTCCTCCATGCTTTACGGTGAGAAATACACATGTGGAGGATCATCCGTTCACCAACAACGCATATCACAAAGACACGCCGGTTGGAACCAAAAATCTCAAACTTGGACTCCAGACCAAAGGAAAAATTTCCACCGGTTTAATGTCCATTGCTCGTGTTTCCTGGACAAAGCAAGTCTCTTATTATTATTGGTGTCCTTTGTTTTCTTTTCAGCAATTCAACCATGAAGGCCTGGTTGACACAGTCTCCTCTGAACAGTTCATGTTGAGATGTGTCTGTTACTTGAACTCTGTGAAGCATTTAATTGGGCTGCAATTTCTGAGGCTGGTAACTAATGAACTTATCCTCTGCAGCAGAGGTAACTCTGGGACTTCCATTAATGTGGAAGTCCTCATGAGAGCCGGTTTCATCATAGTGCTTGATAGTTTTTGGGACTGCACTTGAAGAAACTTCTTGAAATGTTCCATACTGGCTGACCTTAATGTCTTAAAGTAATGATGGACTGTCGTTTCTCTTTGCTTATTTGAGCTGTTCATGCCATAATATGGACTTGGTCTTTTACCAAATATGGCTATCTTCTGTATACCACCCATACCTTATCACAACACAACTGATTGGCTCAAACACATTAAGTAGGAAAGAAATTCCACAAATAACTGAAGAAGAAACATCTGTTAATTGAAATGCATTCCACCTCATGAAGCTGGTTGAGAGAATGCCAAGAGTGTGCAAAGCTGTCCTAAAGGCAAAGGGAGGGTGGTTATTTGAAGAATCTCAAATATAAAATATATTTTGACTTGGTTAACACTTTTTTGGTTACTACAGTATTCCATATGTGCTATTTCATAGTTGTGATGTCTTCACTATTATTCTACAATGTAGAAAATAGTAAAAATAAAGAAAAACCCTTGAATAAGTAGGTGTTCTAAAACTTTTCACTGGTATTGTAAGTGTGCCTGTGTATTGAACTGTGTGTGTGTGTGTGTGTGTGTGTGTGTGGTGTGTTGTGTGTGTGTGGTGTGGTGTGTGTATTAGTGTGTGTGTGTACTAGTGTGTGTGTATTAGTGTGTGTTCGTCAGTAGTTGCAGCTACAGGGAAGTTCAGGGGTTAATAGTGTTTGTGTTTCAGTGTCAGTGGAGTGTGTTACAGTGGGAGATTTATGATGCGACTGTCTGGGAGACTGCAGAGTGGAGGATAATGAAGATAGAGTCCCATCTCTCTCTCTCCCACTCTCTCTGTACCTCTCTCTTCCCTCCCTCTCCCCCCTCTATTTCCCTCTCCCACCCCCTCTCATTGCCCTCTCTCTCTTGCCCCTCAGCCCCTCTCTAACCCCCCTCCCTCGCTCTCTCTATGGTCAGCACTAGGAAAATGGCCAACCAAACTGCCACCTCACTATTTGAGAACTACAATTCCCATTTGGTCACGTCTGTGACATCATAACCCCTGGCTGACATCATCAGTTCTGAAACAGTAGTATTCCCTGACAACAAGCCAGCAGTCAAGCCATTGAACCCGTTTTGGTTCAGTAGCAGCACTTCTTGTGTAAATCAGCACACAATGCTTCATGCCACAGTACTCTAGAATGGACTCTCCATGACTCCTTGTTGGTAGAGAGGGTATATTTTTTTGAAGATTAAAATATTCCTGAAAATATTGTAATCCAGTGTATGTCTGTTTCTACTTATTTGCATTCTGAGAAACCATAGAAGTGTATAAGCCTGGGGCTGGCTGGCAGAGGAGAAGGAGAAAATAGGAGAGGAAGGAGGGAAGGACAGAGGGAGAGAGGTTGGGGAAAGGAATTAAGGAGAGAGGGAGGGGTTGAGTAGGAGAGAGAGAGAGGGAAAGAGAGATTGTTCTCTTCTCTCTCTCTCCCTCTCTCAATTACTATCTCTCTCCTTCTCTCCATCTCACTCACTTTCTGTCTCTCCTTCCCCTTTTTCCTCATTCTTTCTGTTCTCTCTCTCTCTCTCTCTCTCTCTCTCTCTCTCTCTCTCTCTCTCTCTCTCTCTCTGGCAGTGCTTTACTGGTAATGAGTAACACACACAAGGTAAAAAAAAAGGTAGGTGATAGAGGGAGCTGTTACTGCTGCTGCTGGTGGGCAGGTTTTAATCAGCTACGAGATGTCTTTAAAGAGATCACTATAAAGAGATCACTATAAAGAGATCACTATAAAGAGGTTATTTCCCTGCGTTCAGATCGATGTCGTGAAGTGTGGTGCCGCACTGAGACATGTAGGGGGCGCAAGGCAGCCACGCTCTCGTGCACACACACACACACACACACACACACACACACACACACACACACACACACACACACACACACACACACACACACACACACACACACACACACACACACACACACACACACACACACACACACACACTTACCTACTCACTCACTTACGCATAGTCCGTTTTTAGTTGCCAAGTTAAATACACATCCTGTGAAATGAAAGAGCTCATTCATTCAGCCTGCTGGCCAAACGCACACATGTACACTCCGAATGCCACGAAGGAAAAACATATGCACACAGAGGAATACAACTCAGTGGAAAAGTAGATGCTAGGAGAATAATATAGTGCGTGTTAGGCAAGGAGGCTTTGGGCAACTACAACGATTACTATGTTTCAACAACAAATAAGTCTGTTTGTATAGGAGCCTAAAAGCACATCCAGAGTTTATTTGGGGTTTATTCTGGACGAAAGAGATGAGAGGGAAAGAGAGAGAGAGAGAGAGAGAGAGAGAGAGAGAGAGAGAGAGAGAGAGAGAGAGAGAGAGAGAGAGAGAGAGAGTGCGTTCGTGCGTGCGTGCGTGTGTGTGTTTGGGGTGCAGTGAAGAGTTTTCCACACAGTTAACGGCAGGCATGTGTGCCAGCACAAGCAGTGTACATAACCCTATTCCCTAACATGTGTCCAATGAAAGGTGAATGGCCCTCCTGTCTATACTTTCCTCAAAATCGCCCATGATGTCACCATGAACCCTTTGCGAACCCAGCTCTGTCAAAAAACATTACTATAGCTATTACTCTTTCTGCCTAATTTTCCTTCTTTCTCTTTCCACCTCTCCCTCTCTCTCCTTCTCCTTCTCTCTCTATCTCTCTCTCTCTTCGTTGCCTCACGCTCTCCTCCCGCTCTGCCGGAATTCTTACAGCCGAAACCACATTCTTTTTCTTTATTTCCTGTTTTTTAAAAATTATTTTCCGTATTCTTCTACTCACTTTCACCCATCCTTCTCCCCATCTTTCTCTTCCTCGCACCTAAAACCCCCTCTTCTTTTTCTCTCCCCCCTCTCTCCCTCCTTCTCAGTTTCTCCCCCTCTCTCCCTGGCTGGCTCATTCTAATTCAATCACCACAAGTTGTGGAGCCAAATGTGCCAGGATGTTCTGATTGAGATGGACTTTGTTTAAGCAGTGGTTTTGCTAAATTGCTCCGAGTGCTGGGGAGGGAGGGAGGGAGGGAGGGAGGGAGGGAGGGAGAGGCTTCTGCGAAGGCAAAAAAGGAAGAAAAGAACAGGGGGGGAGGAAAAAACTGAAAAAGAAGAGAGAAACACAGACTTCACCAAAGAAATCAGAAATGGTCATCCTGCAAGAAACATGGTATGGAGGAGATGGACCCACTGGTTGCCCTCTAGGTTACAGAGAGCTCGTAGTATCGTCCACCAAACACAGGGAAGAGACTCAGGGGGGTATGCTCATTTGGTATGGATCAGACTTAACCCACTCCATTAAATTAATCAAAACATGAACATTTTAGATTTGGCTAGAAATTCTAAAGGAAATGATCTCAACAGAGAAAAATGTCCTCCTGTGTGCTTCCTATATCCCCCACTAGAATCCCCATACTTTATTGAAGACATCTTCTCCATCCTAGAGGGAGAGGTCAATCATTTCCAGGCCCACGAAGACTAGTCTGTGGTGACCTAAATGCCAGAACTGGACAAGAACCCGACATTCTCAGCACACAGGAGGACAAACACCTACCTGGAGGTGACAGCCTTCCCTCCCAAATATGCCCCCCCTAGACACAACTACAAAAAAAAAAAAAAAATGGGTCACAACTCTCACAACTCAACAAATTTGACCCTAATAATTACAGTGGAATCTGTGTCAACAGCCATCTCTGGAAAATCCTCTGCAGTATCATCAACACCAGACTCCAACATTTCCTCAGTGAAAACAATGTCCTGTGCAAATGGCAAATTGGCTTCTTACCAAAATACCGTACGGCAGACACCTGCATCCCCTTACTGACAAACAAAACAAAGGCAAAGTCTTCTCATGTTTTGTTTATTTCAAAAAAGCTTTTGACTCAATTTGCCATGAAGGTCTGCTATACAAATGGATGGAAAGCGGCGTTGGGGGAAAAACACATGACATTGTAAAACAACAAGTGTGCAGTCAAAATTGGCACTTAGACACGCAGATTCCTTTCTTCGGGGCCGTTGGGTGAGACAGGGATGCAGCTTGAGCCCCACCCTCTTCAACATACAGTATATATCCATTAATTGCCCTAGAAGAGTCTGCAAGACCTGGCCTCACACTACTGGACTGAGAAATCAAATGTCTACTGTTTGCAGATGATCTGGTGCTTCTGTCCCCAACCAAGGAGGGCCTACAGTAGCACCTAGTTCATGTTTTCCCAAACTCAGTCCTCGGGAACCCGAGGGGTGCACGTTTTGGTTTTTGCCCTAGCACTACACAGCTGATTCAAATAACCAACTCATTATGAAGCTTTGATCATTAGAATCAGCTGTGTAGTGCTAGGGCAAAAACCAAAACGAGGTCCCGAGGACTGAGTTCGGGAAACGCTGACCTAGATGCACTTCACAGAATCCGTCAGACCTGGGCCCTGACTGTGAATCTCTGCAAGACAAAAGCAGTGATGTTCCAAAAAAGGTCCAGTAGCCAGGAAAACAAATACAGCACACAAAGAACTATACCGACCTCAGCCTAAACATCAGCCCCACAGGTCATTTCCACAAGGCTATGAACGATCTGAGAGACAAGGCGAGACGGGTCTTCTACGCCATCCAAACAAACAGAAAACTCAACATCCCAATTAGGAGCTGGCAACAAAATACTTCAATCAGTTATAGAACCCATTGCCCTCTATGGCTGTGAGGTCTGGGGTCAACTCACCAACCAAGAATTCACAAAATGGGACAAACACCCAATTCAGACTCTGCAATGCAGAATTCTGCAAAAAAAATATATTTTGTGTACAACGCAAAACCCCAAACAATGCACGCAGAGCTGAACTAGGACTAAACCCGCTCGTTAACAAAAGAAAAGAGCTGTAAAGATTTTACAACCACCTAAAAGGAAGCGATGCCCACACATACCACCGCAAAGCCCTCACCTACAGAGACGTGAACCTAGAGAAGAGTCCCTTCAGCCAGCCGGTTCTGGGACTCTGTTCACAAACACAAACCACACAGAGCCCCAGGAGAGCAACACAATTAGACCCAACCAACTGATGAGAAAACTAAAATATAACTATTTGACACACTGGAAAGAATCAACCAAAAAGAGCCAACTGAAATGCTATCTGGCCCTAAACAGAGAGTACACAGTAGCAGAATACCTGACCACCGTGACTGACCCAAAATGAAGAAAATCCTTGACTATGTACAGACTCAGTGAGCATAGCCTTGCTATTGAGAGACGCAGACCTAGCTCTCGAGAGAATGCAGGCTATGTGCCCACTGCACACAAAATGAGTTGGAAACTGAGCTGAACTTCCTAGCCTCCTGCCAAATGTATGACGAATTTAGAGACACATATTTCCTACAGATCACCCAGGCTAGGGCTGTGGCGGCCATGACATTTTGTCAGCCAGCGACTGTCAAGCAAATAACTGCCGGTTTCACAGTAATTGACCGTTAACTAACATAAACACGTTTGGCATCTCCTGGCTTCCACGCATAGCCTACACGCCACAGACGCAGACCTTTGGAACATCTACATTTGATCAAGTCTACTAAATCCATAGCCCACACGATCACAATGAATCCATTATGTATTTTAGACAGGTCTAAAGGAACATGATATGAAGAAAATGTAGTGTATTTCTGAAGAACAGAACAGCATACTCCGTGTCCTTTTTTTCATTTTGCAGACAATATTTGCTTGGAATTCTGTGGTATGATTTCAATTATTTTATAGTATGAAGAACACAATTGAACATAGCTGAATAAAACAGAAAGGATGTTTTCTCCAAAAGATTTCTGAGGGAGTGCGGACATTTTGTGTTGAGCGGTTAACAAAGATGCACGTCTTCCTATAGGCTTCATTTACAGTTAATTGTGCAACTTAAGTTGTGATCAGAACATACAGCCCAATGTTTGTATTTTTAATACATTGTAAGAATGCATGATGCAACTCTGCTTTGTTATTTGTGCAGGCTGCACACACTTCATCAGTCTCTCATTCACAATTTGACAAGCACGTGATAATGCCTCGAATTTCCCGGCAGCATCCCCTTTGTGTGGTCTTAATGGCACACAAAAAAAATCCATGGCTTTTGTGGCCTGTGGCCGTTGTGCCCTTGGGCTGAATATAATAATTATAATTCCCTTCTCCCGGCTGTGTGCTCCGAAGCACCTCTCAATCACATGGCTCTCTCAGATAGCTCAATACTTATTAGCCAATGCCCTTTCTCACAGGCTACAAGGGAAGAAAGACACATCGGGAACGCAACTCCTTATCCAATTCCGAGGTGCACATTGAAGATCTTGGAAGAACTGTCCACGTTTACTTTTCATTAGCTACCCAGATGAGTCGGCCTAACGAACAGCAAACGCACTAGCCTATCAACTTTTGTACTATGGGGGATGGTGTTGACCTATTTTGTTCTGTGTGAGAAATAAATATTCCAAACATAGTCTGGGACAGATTTTTATTAAAACCACTAGCATCAAAAATACTTTTTTTCAGCAATGAGGCTAACGCAACAGATCAGAACATTTAGCTTCAAATGTTGATCAACTATTGGGCTATTTCTTCACATTATAACCGTAGCAGTGCGCACATGGCAGTAGGCTATAAGCTCAAATATTCCAATATGCAATCAGTTAGCGGGAAAACATCATTCTTAAAAGTGACCGCAAATGTGATTATGCATGTAATACTTTTATTATAAAGGTGCATTCTAATAGTGAAAATTATCTTCCCCAAGCTTGAAACTCACGCGCTGCTTATGTATGCCATTCAGGATCTAAACCCAATGTCAAGTGGATTAATGTGCTTCATTTTAAGAAGATATTTGGCCCCTTTAGTTGTGATACAAACCTCGTCAAAACATATAGGCCTGTGGGCAAGGCCACATGAGGTGTGCGACTCGTACAACAACTGTTTGCACATTGGTAAAACACTCTACATAGCTGATGACATAACATTTGAAATGTCTTCATCTTTTAGAAAACAAATGTTGAGTTCAATTCTAATAGTTTTATGTTGTTGTTGTTTTGTGTCTTCTCACTTTTGTTTATTTCACTTGCTTTGGCAATGTACACATGTGTTTCCCAAACCAATAAAGCCCCATTGAATTGAATTGAATTGAGAGAGAGAGAGAGAGAGAGAGAGAGAGAGAGAGAGAGAGAGAGAGAGAGAGAGAGAGAGAGAGAGAGAGAGAGAGAGAGAGAGAGAGAGAGAGAGAGAGAGAAGGGGGTTCGGCAGGCAGCTAGAAAGCAGCCAGTGTCACATATGGAAGCGATTCAAGTAATTACAGCATATCTCTGAGCTCTAAAGTAAAGGTCCTTCTTTCCATCCCTCCTTCCGTCCATCCATCTCTCCCTGCACATAAAGCTACCCTTGTGAGAACACAGGCAACTCAAAAGTACATAGTGTATGTCAACAACAACAAAAAAGCTTTAGTTTTATGCCTTATCCATGAATCAATGAACCATAGTGTGATTAAAGTGTGATTAACACAACTCTAGAAAGATACAGACGGGCTACTGTCTCCCATGCAATTGTAAACCCATGTTAAAAGCAAGAATAATACCACACTTTCTTAGAATTGCTTTCTGCATTCTGTACTCATAAAGTGTGCTTTCTGAAGCATAATCAGACGCTCTATAAGCAATCTAAGCAAACTCACTGTGAAGAAAGGCTCAGCCTGGTATAAACTTGTTAAAGCTCTCATCACCCACAGCTATATTGGCATCACTTCACACAACAAAGAACTCTTTCAACCAAATATAACAGTGTGTGTGTGTGTGTGTGTGTGTGTGTGTGTGTGTGTGTGTGTGTGTGTGTGTGTGTGTGTGTGTGTGTGTGTGTGTGTGTGTGTGTGTGTGTGTGTGTGTGTGTGTGTGTGTGTGTGTGTGTGTGTGTGTGTGTGTGTGTGTGTGTTTAACTATACTTGTGGGGACAAAAACAAAAAATTTGACTGACTTGGGAAGTTTTGTTAGAGCCCACAAGGTCAAATGCTTTTTGTAGGGGTTTTTGGGTTAAGGTTAGAATTAGTGTTAGGGTTAGAATTAGGTTTAGGGTTAGGAGCTAGGGTTAGTTTTAGGGTTAGGGTTAGGAGCTAGCGTTAGGGTTAAGGTAAGGTTTTCGGGTTAAGGTTAGGGTTACAGAGAGAGAGAGAGAGAGAGAGAGACTTCTCTTTAGCCCTGAGGCACAAGGTGTTTTGCAGGTGTGTATGTTGGCAGCAACTTCTGTTCTGTTCTGTTCAGTCCCCAAACAGTGAGAGCACCCTGTAATTATCTGCGTGCCCTGCCATAACATGTTCTCATCATGACATGAGCGTGAATCGGGCCAACACACACACACACACTTCATCATTTGACACACTTCGAATCCGAGACACCAAATTAATACAGGCAGGGAATGATTTATGTAAGAAGAGCAAAGCCGGAGAGCGCTATATTTCCTGGCAGTAGGCTACACCTGTAGGCCAACACACCAAGACTCTTCCTAGAACTCGCCGCCCGGGCATAACTGAGTAATCGAGGGAGAAGGGCCGTGGTCAGGGAGGTGACCAAGAAGCTGATGGTCACTCTGACAGAGCTCCAGAGTTCCTCTCCAATAAGACAAAACTAACAGAAAATGAAAAGGGGATCGGTGGCAGCTAGTAGACCGGTGACGAGTGCCGCTCGACCGCCGAGTGCCGCTCAAACAGTAAGAGGAGCCACCTTTGGTGGGAGTCGTGGCACTCAGACCATGAGAAACAAGATTGTCTGGTCTGATGAAACCTAGATTGAACTCTTTGGCCTGGATGTCAAGCGTCACGTCTGGAGGAAACCTGGCACCATCCCTACGGTAAATCTTGGTGGTGGCAGCATCATTCTGTGGGGATGTTTGTCAGCGGCAGGGACTGGGAGACTAGTCAGGATAGAAGGAAAGATTTTTTATTTATTTAACCTTTATTTAACTAGGCAAGTCAGTTAAGAACAAATTCTTATTTACAATCACGGCCTAACCCGGCCAAATTTGGACGACACTGGGCCAATTGTTAAAAAAGGTCAGTACAATACAATTGGCTTGACCCTCGGGTCATGAGTTGCGGTTTATTGATATATTAAAATACACCGCTCAAAAAAATAAAGGGAACACTTAAACAACACAATGTAACTCCAAGTCAATCACACATCTGTGAAATCAAACTGTCCACTTAGGAAGCAACACTGATTGACAATACATTTTACATGCTGTTGTGCAAATGGAATAGACAACAGGTGTAAATTATAGGCAATTAGCAAGACACCCCCAATAAAGGGGTGGTTCTGCAGGTGGGGACCACAGACCACTTCTCAGTTCCTATGCTTCCTGGCTGATGTTTTGGTCACCTTTGAATGCTGGCGGTGCTTTCACTCTAGTGGTAGCATGAAACGGAGTCTACAACCCACACAAGTGGCTCAGGTAGTGCAGCTGTTCTTGGACATCACATTAATGAAGAAAAATTGTGCCTACATTTTTTGTGTAATGGGACCAAAGACATTTAATTTACTACGCAGCCTACTAAAGCCAGACAGGCCAGGTAATAAGACATATGGGGATATTGTGGCAATACTTAAAGGACATTTTTCACCAAAACCACTATTTATTGCTGAAAGGTTCCACAGAACAAATCAGGAAAAGGGAGAATCAGTTATAATGTTTAATGCTGCATTAAAGAAACTAAAATCAGGCCGATTTTCTCGAGCGGATGGTCTAAGGGGCCAGAACATAATTACAAATCATTTGTAGGCTGCAATTTGACCGCAAGAATCCCAAACAGATATAATATTTGACTAAAACTTTGCTTACATTTCTATACAATCACAATCAATTATGCGTGAGAATACTTGGGAACACATTTCCAAAATTAAAATCAATTTGAGCTGATTTCCTGGTGTTTTTACAGTCTTTTGTGTCCAACAATTATTTATCCACTTGCTCAGAAAATTTGTGGGGCCAAATAAAACCTCCCACGGGCCAAATTCGGCCCACGGGCTGCCAGTTGGGGAGCCCTGTTCTAAATGACACCACTAGAGACAGACTGTGGGCTACGGAGTGAAACTACATGAAAGAGACTATCGACTGAAAGTAATCTGACCTTGGCAATGGTCATCGAAGTCAGTTTGTCAAATGGAACTAGCTGCTAAAAAGGCTCAGCACTTGAGTTAATCAGGACGAGAGCACAGAAATGCAACTTCAAATCAGAGACGGGGAAAACAAGGCACATACTTCCACTGTGGCAAAGCGGGGGCATCAGACGTCTACATGCTGGTGTAAGGGCACAGATTGGTGGACAACAAGAAAGAGACATTCCAACAAAAGAAAAAGAGACGTGTTCATGCTGTTGAGCAGGAGAACACTGAGGTGAGTGACTCAACAGACCAGGAAGTCACACTGGATATAGTGACTGTTAAAAGGGGGGCCGCACGACTACTATGCCTCTCCCTTGCTAGAGGGGCAGCTGGTGCATATGGAGCAGCTGCAGCTGTATCTCTTGTGTCAGACTAAGTCTACAAAAATACACTGTGACAACAATAAATGTAATAACACCGGTAAATGTAACAACTTTTTTAGTTGTAATAACTTTCCGATTTTTTTATGTAATGAAACGGGTAAATGTAATAACTTGCCGGTAAGTGATATAAGTTATATAAGTTATTACATTAACCGGTACTTATTACATTAACCCGTGATTTTTTGGGGGGGAATAATTTAATAACTTCAACCAATCATGTAATAACATACCAAAGTCTATGTTTTTATGTACTACTTCCCACATCCTGTACCCCCTACTGCTAATCACAACACAAACAAATTAATCCACATCAAACAGGAATACTCATACACACACACACACTCTCTGCTGGATTGCCTCTGAAGCTAAGCAGGCTTGCTCCTGGTTGGTCCCTGGATGGGAGACCAGATTCTCCTGGAAGTGGTGCTGGAGGGCCAGTAAGGGGCACTCTTCCCTCTCTTCTAAGGAGATCTCAGGGCAGTGAAGGGGACAGTGCCCTGCGTAGGGTGTCATCTTTCAGATGGGATGTTAATCGGGTGTCCTGACTCACTGTGGTCATAAAAAAAATCCCATGACACCTCATTCCATCATGGCCATTTAATCATCTCCCTCATTCCTAATTGGCATATGTCACTCCTCACCTCTCCAGATGATGCGTGGTCAGTGTTCCGGCACGAAAATGGTCGTCGTGCATCACCCAGGTGGGTGTCTGCTTCTTTGTCATATTGGTTTTACTGTCACTGGTCTTACTAGTCACTGTATGGTGGTAATGGAGTAGTGTTAATAGTGTTACTGTCACTGGTGTTAATAGAATAATGTTATACAATATAACTTTACACATACCCGTTTACAGTACATTATTACTAATCAAAACATGTTCTTAATATTATCATTAACCCTTTCTGTCTTCGATTATATATGCAAATTAAATAGTCAAATTACATTCTGGAAAGCCTGAATTGTCATCTACAATATAGGTAACACCAGTGACAAAAAGGCAGCACCAGCGTAGAATGACCCAGTCAAGTCTTCATGCCATGTTGCTTGAGAAAGACAAACAGATGAACAACGTGTTTACACAACATCATCGTCAAGTAGGCCTAGCCCTAATATCATGGTATCCTATCTCAATCTTCATACTTACACAGGGCCTGCTCTTGCCTTTCGGGGACCCTAAACAAGATTTGGTTGACCCCCCGTAACAAAATGTGGAAAAAGTCAAGGGGTCTGAATCATTTCCCAATGCACTGTATAGCCACCCTTATGCCATTTTAATGATATATGAGTGAGAGTGACTAACAAAATCTATAGGGATCCCCTGGAGGTTAGGGCCCCTGGGCCCCTGGGCATGTGCCCTCCCGGTCAATCGAAAAATTGTTAGTTGACATGGCTAACTGAGTGACTGTCAGTGACAGATATAACAAGACAAAAAAATGGATGATGTGCAACCAAATTTTGTACATGCACATTGTGTATTCTACTATTCTAAAGCTCAACAGTGAGATGAGACCCCAATTTGTTTATTATTTTTAAAGTTGTTCATTCGTATTTTTTGGGGCCCTCTAGCAACCTGGGTCCCTAAGCAACTGCTTATGTCGCTCATGCCTTGAGCAGGCCCTGTACCTAAAAAAGCCCTGCATATTAATTTAAACGTTATCTGATCAATGAGGCCTACATTTGTTGTCTGCTCAATGGGTCATCTCGACTATCATCCCCAAAATGTAAAGAAATCTGAAAGCTGCAAGCATGCGGGGGGGGGTTGAGATGACATTGGTGGGATTGCAGCTCTCTCTAGTGACAAAAGAATGAACTGCAATTGATTGTTACCATACTTATAATCAAGCCACCAAGGGTTGCATTCTTCATGCAAACCAGCAGGCATTTATTTGTGCAAGCTCCACAGAAGGTGAGAACAAAATTCAAAAGGAAGAGACCTTCTTTAAGACCATTATGTGTACACAAGCCACATTTGACCACTGTGGGCATCTGACTTAGTAAACGCACATAGTAGGCCCTATCTATAACAAGAATAAATTGCACTTGATGGGCCCCTGAATTGACTAAAACTAAAATACTGTATGTTATACTGGCATAGTCTACATTTCCTCCATTAACACACATACACACACAGTCTTGTATAACTAACCTTGTGGGGACACACAATTCAGTCCCATTCAAAATCCTATTTTCCCTAACCCATAACCTTACCCTAACCTTAAACCGAAAACCTAACCCTAGCTCCTACACTAAGTCTAACCTTAACCCCCCTAGAAATAGCATTTGACCTTGTGGGGACTAACAAAATGTCCGTAGTTGGTCACATTTTTGTTTGTTTACTATTCTCGTTGGGACTAGGATAGGATAAAGTAATCCTTTCCACCCCCCTTAAAATATTTAGATGCACTATTGTAAAGTGGCTGTTCCACTGGATGTCATAAGGTGAATGCACCAATTTGTAAGTCGCTCTGGATAAGAGCGTCTGCTAAATGACTTAAATGTAAATGACTTCTGTTCCCCATAAATATAGCTTATAAACACGTCCACACACACGCGCGCAAACTCTCTCTCTCCCTCTCACACATATAAACATATGACAAAGGGGCCATACTTCAAACATAAGCAACCATTTAAATGTAAACAATTTCTCTAGCTCAAAATGCGTATCAACCAATTAACGTGACAGGTGACAGAGCGCTAAATTGTAGCTGGTCCCATTAGATAATGGCACACATTAGCGCTATGCGCACCTCACCAGATGGCAGGGATTATATCCTGAAACAACCAATTAAATCGTTAACGTAGATGGATGTGTTCCAACAATTGTTCACGTAAGCATCCTTAACATACAGTACCTCAGTCCAACAGCATGTTCTGATCATCAAAGCAACTCTCCCTTGTATTTGACAGACTGGTCGAATTGCTCTCTGTGTAAAGTGACGGGTCAATGTAATTGTCGCAGATTTTTGCAAAGGGTTCGAATCTCACATGAGTCCCCCCCATTTGTTTTTTGATTTACATGTATTGTGTTAGTGTGTTGAAAAGGGACATAGTCTACACCCAACAGCTTGAATGTGTATATGGTACACCTCAATTCATGATGAACCCCATTAGCCACCTTGGTTGTATTCCATATGTAGCCTCTGCTTCCAGGCTGATGGGGTGAAAGCTTGGTGGATCCTACCCATGGACTGATGACGCCCTCTCCTGGCGAGGAGACATCAATGTAAGCTACCATTAGTAAGCTTTATTGTTATGTAGGCCTACAGCGTTTTATAGGCTATGCATTATTATAATCATCCATCACATGCGTTTTGAATCGAGCATCAAGGACCAGCAGTGAACAGTTTTTTCCTACAAAAAAATGGTAGCCTTCATGACTGCTGTTTGACAAATCCCTAAGGCTTTTCTGTTTTTGTTTTTTTACGATGTACAATAAACATACATGTTGTAAGGAACTAATTTATCTTTTTGCCTTAAAAGCACATGGAGGTGTGTGAAACAGATTAACAAAAACACAGGATTTTGTCATATAAGCAAAAATGTTGTCTAATGTTAGTAGTAGCTAGAATCCTAGTCAAGCATGTGTCAATGCAATATCGGCTCACAACATTTTGTTTCAGACCAACATAACAGAAGTAAACATTAAATTTGTAGGTTTAAAATAGCCCTCTAGTGGCGACAGTTGATCTATTTTAAGAAATGCCATTGGTTGGTGCATATAAAGACAAAGATCTTTGATAGGCTGATGAAGAATTTGTTACAGGATATAATCACTGCCACCTGGTGAGGTTAGCATTAGGGCTAACGTGTGCCATGTTATCTGATGGGACCAGCTACAATTTTGCGTTCTGTCACGTGCAAGTAAATCGATGATTTGAATTGGCTGATAGGCATTTTGAGCTGGAGAAAGTATTTACATTTAAATGGTTGCTTATGTTCGCAAGTATGGCCCCAACGTGTATTACTTGTTTGTCTACATTTTCCTAAAACACATGATCTGAACGTTTGGCCATCAGCTACTAACAACAAAAGAGGAAGAAGCGAAAAAAAATGTGTATGGAGGTCAATAAATGTCTAATTTAGTTAACAGCAAAAAATAATTGCTAATTTCCTACGTGAGGCTTATTTGATCAAATAGAAGTTTCATAATGGTTAGGTAGCATTTCGGCAACTTTGAAAAAAACGACATTATATCAGAGCTGTGCCTGTTGGCGCCTATCTGCCCTCTCATTGGCTAGAATGGTCCTAACCTAATCTCGCCTCCTCCCGCCTGCCTTCCATTTTTGAGGACATGTATTTCCATTGTTAGAGCGGTCCCTCGAGTATCTTATAATAGATAATGGTCGCACTCCCCTGCTCTGACATTGCATGCATGAACCAATGGTTGGGTGCCACATAATCGACAGTGTCATCGACTGACCGATTGCTTTAACATATAATATGGTTTGCTGATACTTAAAATACCTATTCAGGCCTTGTAAGATCTGTCATGTGTCAGTAATGCAACGCGACCAATCTTTGTAACAACTACCATACCAGTCACGGTGAGCCCTGCCCATTGTGCATGTGCCTCATCCTCCCACCTCTCGTTATCGCACGCTCAGTATTATGCATAAAATGTATGTCAGTAGGGCAGCGCTGAGCGCTCGCCCCGGCACATGCAAAGTGCACATGCATCGTGGCTTTAGTAAAAACATAGCAGGTCAGGTTGAATAAGCACATTAAAACTCCCCTCAGCTCTGGGTACCGGCCAATGAGAACACACCCAATAGTAAAAGGAAGGAGGGAGAGAGTGACAGTAGAGTGAATTAACAGGGGACATATAGTGAGATGAGATGCACCCCTTTAACCAAACAGACACAACCGAAGTTGAGAGAGGACACCGGGAGCGAGTCCCATTTATTTCAGTTACCTGAAAACGTTATTGATGTGGGAGTGGTGGATTGGTGTATTATTGGGTGTGTCTCGCCTGGCTAAATTCAGTTCATTTTCAGAGATGCTGATGGGGCTGTGTATTCTTGGGATTTCAGAAAATCACTTGTTTGTTCTCGGCTTGTGACACTCAAATCCGCTGAACCAAGCAACTCACTAGTCTAGTAGCCTAGAGTTCTTCAGAGCGCAGAACGGATTCAGGTAGCTTCCGAGAAAATCTCTCCTGCACACCTGAGACAATTAGACATAACTGTTCTGCATAGCATACAGCTGGACATAACTGTGCTTACAGTATACAACGGAAGTTTCAGTCGATTGGCAGATCAATACGATTGTCTTCAACCGCGCGCTCGTTCAATGGGTCAGTTATCCACGCATAACTAGTTCTCGACTCCTACCTGTCTCCACTTGAGTATTGATCCTACAGCTATATATCGAAAAGTAAGCATCATTCACCACAGCAAGCAAAAGACACATCAAGAAACATGGACACTCCAGGTGGTAAGTATTATGATTGTGATTATATTTGTTGCAATTTTTTTGTAGTTCAATATTGCATTTGGCGTTGGAGTTATACCTGCTTAGTTGAGAATGCTGAAGGTTTTTTAAAATTGTTTTTAACATTTTTGCTATTGTGTTTTGCAGTGGTATGGTTTCTCTTTGCAGTCGTGCGTAATTGTGCGCAAATACGTTCCCATTATGAGGCTTTGCATTAAGTGTCTCCTCATTAGCATATGTTAGAAAGGCAGTCGAGTTAATACGATTGAAAACAATGTTATTAGGCTAGCACTGCATGTCCAATTCTATATGTTTATCAAATTGCGAGATGAGAAAAATTCATCTTTATAGCAGGACCGTCATGCTTTTTGTGCATTAACCTCCCATGCATGAACCTGGAAAATGAAATCAACCCTGATTTGATATAAATTATGAAAGTTGTAACATCCCAAGAAGTGGGTGTTTTCTTTTAAGCCTGCAAAGGTGCACTCCGAAAATGTTACAAAGTTTGACGATGATGATACTTGACAGTGCTTGAAGTTCACGCAGCTTTGTTGATCCACTTCCTGTTTTTCCTCATAAAAACAAACTCACGTGGAGCGACCTGTCATTGGTTCCAACGCATTCGATGCCTTTTGCAAGCAGTAGGTAGATTATTTTGTTTTCGTGCGTATCTAAATCAAATTAATCTATATACCAGTGGTTCCCAAACTGTGGGGCGACCTCTTTTTTTTATATACACGTCCGTTCAAAAGTTTGGCTTCACTTAGAAATGTCCTTGTTTTTGAAAGAAAAGCAAAAAAAGTGTCCAATCAAATTGATCAGAAATACATTGTAGACATTGTTCTGGTTGTAAATTACTGTTGTAGCTGGAAACGGCTGATTTAATTTTTTTTTTTTTTTTAAATGTTTAATGGAATATCTACAGAGGCCCATTATCAGCAAACTCATTTGTTCTAATGGCACGTTGTGTTAGCTAAACGAAGTTTACCATTTCAAAAGACTAATTGATCATTAGAAAACCCTTTTGCAATTATGTTAGCACAGCGGAAAACTGTTGTTCTGATTAAAGAAGCAATAAAACTGGCCTTCTTTAGACTAGTTGAGTATCTGGAGCATCAGCATTTGTGGGTTTGTTTACAGGCTCAAAATGGCTGGAAACAAAGAACTTTATTCTGAAAGTCATGTCTATTCTTGTTCTGAGAAATGAAGGCTATTCCATGCAAGAGCTTTCCAAGAAACTGATGATCTCGTACAACGCTGTGTATTACTCCCTTCACAGAATCACGCAAACTGTCTCTAACCAGAATGGAAAGAGGAGTGGGAGGCCCTGGTGCACAACTAAGCAAGAGGACAAGTACATTAGTGTCTAGTTTGAGAAACAGACGCCTCACAAGTCCTCAACTGGCAACTTCATTAAATAGTACACGCAAAACACCAGTCTCAACGTCAACAGTGAAAAGATGACTCCGGCATGCTGTCCTTCTAGGCAGAGTTACAAAGAAAAAGACATATCTCTGTCCAGTGTCTGTGTTCTTTTGCCCATCTTAATCTTTTCTTTTTATTGGCCAGTCTGAGATATGGCTTTTTCTTTGCAACTCTTTTTAGCCCATAGATTACAACAATTTTTTTAATAGAATTTCATTATAGAATTGCACAAAAATAAGCTTTAAAACTGCTAAATATTCTTCGCACCACATGACAAAATGTATAGAATTGCAGGAACTAAGCTTTAAACTGGCAAAATTGTCTCCACCAACAAGAGGAGT
The DNA here is from genome assembly GCF_023373465.1 of Oncorhynchus keta. Lineage (NCBI taxonomy): Eukaryota > Metazoa > Chordata > Actinopteri > Salmoniformes > Salmonidae > Oncorhynchus > Oncorhynchus keta. The sequence goes on from NC_068447.1 coordinate 41,645,648, forward strand.
GTGAACAATGTGTCAAGAACAGTGCTTGTGCGCACAGAAATAGACGTGGCGCGGGTGTGCAGAGGGCCATGGGATATTCCCCAATGATGGAAGGGGGGCCTGAGTGAAAAAGTGTGTAAACCCCTGCTCTATACCACCCAGTTGGCATTGAGATAATAAATAGGTAGAAGTGTTGTGATTACTATTGGAGGCGGGAGCAGTGATATTGGTTCATAAGGCAAAGTTTATGGCCATGGGAAGCTCTACAGTTACACATGGAGCATTGGGCGTTGTTTCATTGAGGTTAGCCAAAGTACACCAGGCATCATAATATTTGTTCACCTATTCCACTTCCGGCTGTTGAGTGGTAATTCATTTACTAACTCTGCAGTCACGTTCCAGTACATGGATGGAAACGGCTTGGGCCAAGGCACCCGTTTCCACAGTCGTTTCCATCACATGGACTGGAACCACTCAACAGATGGAAGTGGAATAGGTGAACAAATATTGTGATGCACTCTGCAAGTGCATCGACATCGACATGAGGATGAATTGAGAATGCGAGGAGTGCATTCAGTGGGAAGGGTCACGCTCCATGTCAGAACTTGTTCCATGGGTTCCATGTCAGTTATTATCTGTAGAGGGCAATTGGGTGCGTCAGAGCTCTGCATACTTTACCATCTTAATCATTTATTGGTAAAAAAAATACATTCAATAACGTATTCAGTAACTATTGGCCTTTATATATGTGCCTACATTTGGCTAGGCTAGGGTTAAATTTAGGATTTAGGTTAGGTGAAGGGATAGCTAATATGCTAAGTAGTTGCAAAGTAGCTAATTAGCTAAAATGCTAATGTTGTCTGTGATAAGATTCTAACTTGGTTTGCTAGATGTTTGTGTTATACACCCACCCATCCACCCTGTCTTATATAACCATACCACACCCACCCATCCACCACGTCTTATGTAACCATACCAAACATAACATATACTAAATGGAGTGTTCCTGATTTACATACAGAATAACACAAAGTGCTCTGAGACCAGGTTGTGCTATGCGGTGCATGGGTCTCCTTGGAGCGAACTCAGAACATCCTCAGCCAACGCTACAACCTGCTCTATTTATTTTTCCTCTTTAATTATGACAGGGACTATATGCCGCGTGGGGTGCTTAGAAATTCTGACTTCTGACGGGAGCTTCATGCAGCGCGAGTCTTCCCACTGAATGCACTCCTCGCATTCTCAATTCATCCTCACGTTGACGCACTTGCAGAGCCGCGTGCGGCGCGTGATTTCCCAGGACCTCCTCCACTGCAGTTCTCTATCTCTCTCAGCTCTGTCTTCTCTCTCTCGGACACTTCTGTTGTGATGCTGCCTGAGGTGATGGAAGGGGGGGGGGGTCAGTGGATCAGCCATTTCATGCATTAACTTTGTCTGTAGTCACGTTTTCCCACCTCATGCGCGCTTTATTGTATTCTAAGCAAATACATTAGTCCTGATTCCTATAGCGTATGTCCCTTGCATAAACATCTGTCCCAAACTCGTACATTAAATATACATGCAGGCAATCTCATAATATAACTCATTCTATTCAACCCCGTTGAGGCCCTTTGGCCCACTGGGGGCAGGTGAAATTGGACAAGCTGTGAATGCTTCCCTCCTGCTGCAGCATCTGTTTCAGCCACAGAGTGCACATCCAAAGACAGTTCACCTTTAACTGAGACCGTGAACTACTTCTCTACTCCTAGCTAGGTTAATGTTATAGACATCAAAACACACTCCTCATGGGTATATGATGTGTTTACTGTAATGTACAGTATTTACTTAGCTCATCATCCTGTTGCATCCTCGTATTACATAGGATGCATTTGCAACTGTACATTTGGATCCTGGCTTTAATATTACATCAACATTAATTCACTGACTGTTATAATCTAACATTTATGTGGCGTAAACATCGTATGGAGCCGAATGTGTGCCACCCTCCATGACCGGTCATTGCACAAAACACTAGCAGCCTTACAGCGTTGTGTGTGGCTTCCTGACCCGCAGCACAGCAGAGCGCAAACAAGAGGAAGGATAGAATAGGGGGGAGGAAGATGGGCGGAAGGATTGTTGTGCCTGTAAAGTGCTCAATGCTCACATTTCTCTGCCTGCCTGGCTCTACTCACCCACTCAGGCAGATTAGTGGCTGTAGGGGTTACTGACCTCACGATGGGAAGCTGCTCGCCTCACTCTCCAACCTGCTGCCGATTCCACAATTAACACTAGTGTCTGTCTGCACTGACCTCAATTCTAACTGGCTTGCCAGTGAGAGTATGGCTCTTTTGTCTTCTCTGAGTTACATGGGGCATCCTCTGGAGTTTGCTACGGGCTATGTAGTATAATCCTACTGGGTGAACATCAAAGACAATTCACAAATGGCCCCCTATAATTTCTCTCCTGTCATGAGGGCCATACCATGATGTCCTCTGAATTGGAGTTAATTGACAAAAAAAGGCCAGGCCCTATACTTGGCAAAGAGCTCTATGTAATCGTATATTATGGGAGCACCGAACAGTATATGGCAGTATAGTCAAGCTTAGCCTTGGAGAGGCCTGTAAAAGCTGATTATTTATTGACTAGGCTACCATTTATGGCATAGTAGTTCAGTCCTAAAGGGCGCTCACAAACGTAAACACAGAAGTAGCTCACATGTGAGTGTTCAAGTGGATATGCAATGTGTTTGGGTGGGTGTGGAGGTTTGGCAAGCCCCGGCTGGGTCTGGAGGCAGTCTGTTTCCAGTCTCAGGTAGTGGCTGGCCAGAACAGGACAGCAGGTCCCTGTCATATGTCTGCTAAGACTTGCTCTAGATCTCTGGCTCTGCAGTGTGTCAATAATAAATCCTGTAGCACGTGCTGCTGGCTGAGGGATTATAAAAACACTCGAGATAAACAAATACTTGGTTCAGCAGCACCACAGGGAAAAACGGAGAAGTCAATAAGAGGAAAGAAATACAAGCCCAGGGCAGATTTACTCATGTTTCTCGTACAAATGTAAGACTCCATGACAGGTGCATAGTATTTGGGAATATACAGTGCCTTCGACAAGTATTCATACCTCTTGACTTTTCCCACATTTTGTTACGTTACAGCCGTATTCTAAAATGTATTAAATGTTTTTATTCTCTCAGCAATCTATACAAAAATACCCCATAATGACAAAGCGAAAACAGGTTTATCAATTTTAGCAAATTTATTACAAATAAAAATCTGATACCTTATTGGCATAAGTATTCAGACCATTTGCTATGACACTTGAAATTGAGCTCTCAAGTGCATCCTGTTTCCATTGATCATCCTTGAAATGTTTCTACAACTTGATTGGAGTCCACCTATGGTAGATTCAATTGATTGGACATGATTTGGAATGGCACACAGCTGTCTATATAAGGTCCCACAGTTGACAGTGCATGTCAGAGCAAAAACCAAGCCTTGAGGTTGAAGGAATTGTCCGCAGAGCTCCGAGACAGGATTGTGTCGAGGCACAGATCTGGGGAAGGGTACCAAAAATGTCTGCAGCATTGAATGTCCTCATGAACACAGTGGCCTCAATCATTCTTAAATGGAAGAAGTTTGGAACCACCAACACTCTTCCTAGAGCTCTCTGCCCAGCCAAACGGAGCAATCGGGGGAGAAGGGCCTTGGCCAGGGAGGTGACCAAGAACCCGATGGTCACTCTGACAGAGCTCCAGAGTTCCTCTGTGGAGATGGAAGAACCTTCCAGAAGGACAACCATCTCTGCAGCACTCCACCAATCAGACCTGTATGGTAGAGCCAGACGGAAGCCACCCCTCAGTAAAAGGCACATGACAGGCCGCTTGGAGTTTGCCAAAAGGCACCTAAAGACTCTCAAACCATGAGAAACAAGATTCTCTGGACTGATGAAACCAAGATTGAACTCTTTGGCCTGAATCCCAAGCATCATGTCTGGGTGAAAACCTGGCAACATCTCTACAGTGAAGCATGGTGGTGGCAGCATCATGCTGTGGGGATGTTTTTTCAGCGGCAAGGAAAGGGAGACTAGTCAGGATAAAGGCAACGATTAAAGGGGCAAAGTACAAAGATCCCTGTTGAAAACCTGCTTCAGAGGGCCCAGAACCTCAGACTGGGGTGAAGTTTCACCTTCCAAAAAGACAACGACCCTAAGCACACAGCCAAGACAACTCGGGAGTGGCTTCGGGACGCGTCTCTGAATGTCCTTGAGTGGCCCGGACTTGAACCCGATCGATCATCCCTGGAGAGACCTGAAAGTAGCTGTGCAGTGACACTCCCCATCCAACCTGACGGAGCTTGAGAGGATCTGCAGAGGAATGGGAGAAACTCCCCAAATACAGGTGTGCCAAGCTTGTCGCATCATACACAATAAGACTCAAGGCTGTAATCACTGCCAAAGGTGCTTCAGCAAGTACTGCGTAAATGGTCTGAATAGTTATGTAAATGTGATATTTCAGTTATGTTTTATAAATTTGCTTTGCCATTATGGGGCCTGAGAGAGTATCGGTCCACCCACTTGGGAGCCACGCCCACCCACTGAGGAGCCAGGCCCAGCCAATCAGAATGAGTTTTTCCCCACAAAAGTGCTTTATTACAGACAGAAACTCTTCAGCATCCCCTCAGACGATCCCACAGGTATTTGGTATTTTATTAGAATCCCCATTAGCTGTTGCAAAAGCAGCAGCTACTCTTCCTGGGGTCCACACAAAACATAATACAGAACATTAATAGACAAGAACAGCTCAAGGACAGAACTCAATTTTTTTAAAGGCACACGTAGTCTACATATCAATGCATACACACAAACTATGTAGATCCAATAGGGGAGAGGCGTTGCTTTATCTGTTTTTTGAAGTAGCCGGATGTGGAGGTCCTGAGCTGGCATGGTTACATGTGGTCTAAGCTTGTGAGGCCGGTTGGATGTACTGACAAATTCTTTAAAATGACATTGGAGACGGCTTATGGTAGAGAAATGAACATTAAATTCTCTAGCAACAGTTCTGTTAGACATTGTTGTAAATGGGTTGTTGATTGTTGTAAATGTCTACACGACACTGCAAATTTGATCCAGGCAGTAACCGTGTCAGAAGTCCATGTGAGTCGGCGGTCAGGTGTCGTGCTGCTTGCGGGCGCTGGGCAAGGAGGGAGCGGAAGCACCACATAGCCCGCGCGGCCGTGTCTCGGAGATGCAAAAAATATTTTTAGAGAGGATACAAAGGCAGACGAACAGAGGATAACTTAAAAAAATAATGAAAAACAGAAAAAGAGCAACGTTGATTTATTTACTGTAATTTATATTGACTGCCTATATAAATACTGAAGTTGTTTGCGTGACGCAAAAAAAATGTCTAGCTAGGTTTCCATTCAATTGGCGACAGATTTTCATGTGAATATTCTCAAATCCGCATAAACAGTATGCGCACTTTCCTACCAGAAATGTGTTTCCATATCATTTAAATTCCAATGTACCGAATAAAAAAATGCAAGTTAAATGGGTCTTCATCGCAATTTTACTGATGGTTTTCTCACATTTTTAAAAAATATTGTTATATATCACACGTTTGGCCTACATCGGGGATCATCAACTAGATTCAGCCAATTTTTTTCTTGAGCGGATGGTCGGGGGGCCGGAACATAATAAAAAATACATTTTAGATTGCAAATTGACCGAAAGAAGCCAAAACAGACATAATATTTGACTAAAACAATAATTTCATCCCTTGCTTACATTTGTATACGATCACATACAGTGCAGTCAGAAAGTATTCGCACCCCTTGACTTATTCCACATTGTGTTACAGCCTGAATTAAAAATGGATTAAATGTACTTTTTTTCCTCATTCATCTACACACAATACCCCATCATGTTAAAGTAGAAACATGTGTTTTTAGAAATTTTTGCAAAAATATATAAGTATTTACACCCTGAGGCAATGCTTTGTAAAAGCACATTTGGCAGAGATTAGTCTTTCTGGGTAAATCTCTAAGAGCTTTCCACACCTGGATTGTGCAGTATTTGCCCATTTATTCTTTTCAAAATTCTTAAAGCTCTGTCAAATTGGTTGTTGAGCAATGATCAATGACCATTTTCAGGTCTTGCCATAGATTTTCAAGCAGATTTAAGTCAAAACTGTAATTCGGCCACTTAGAAATAGAAACTTACAAACTGCTTTGTCATTTTTTGAAGTATGACTTTAGTGCCTTGATACAAACATGATGCATGTTTTGGAATATTTGCATTCTGTATAGGCTTCCTTCTTTTCACTCTGTCATTTAGGTTAGTATTGTGGAGTAACTACGCTGTTTTTGGTCCATCCTCAGTTTTTTTCCTATCACAGCCATTAAACTCTAACTGTTTTAAAGTCATCATTGGCCTCATGGTGAAATCCCTGTGCAGTTTCCGTCCTCTCCGGCAACTGAGTTAGGACACCAACTTTGTAGTGACTGGGTGTATTGATACACCATCCAAAGTGTAATTAATAACTTCACCATGCTCAAAGGAAGATTCAATGTCTGCTTTTTTAAAACTATTTTGACCCATCTACCAATAGATTGTGAGGTGAGTACAGAGATGAGGCAGTCATTCAAAAAACATGTTGAACACTATTATCCATTTTAAATTCAGGCTGTAACAAAAAAAATGTGTGTTAAAAGTCAAAGGGTTGTGAATACTTTCTACATCTCTTTATTATGCATGGGAAAATATTTCCAAAACAAAAATCACTTGGAGTGGATTTCCTGGTGTTTTTACGGTCTTTTATGTACAACAATGAATTTACCAGGACAGCGGAGTCAATCACCACCTTCCGGAGACACCTGAAACCCCACCTCTTTAAGGAATACCTAGGATAGGATAAGTAATCCTTCTCACCCCCCCCCTCTAAAAGATTTAGATGCACTATTGTAAAGTGGCTGTTCCACTGGATGTCATAAGGTGAATGCACCAATTTGTAAGTCGCTCTGGATAAGAGCGTCTGCTAAATGACTTAAATGTAAATGTAAATGTAAAAATTTAAGCACAATTTTATTTTGCTCAGAACTTGGGGGCCAAATGGCCCGCGGGTTGGCATTTGGGGAACCTTGGCCTACATGATGAGATTATTGTGGACAAAAGAGCAACATTTTATTTTTACATGGCGGCAGGGTAGCCTAGTGGTTAGAGCGTTGGACTAGTAACCCGAAAGGTTGCAAGTTCAAATCCCCGAGCTGACAAGGTACAAATCTGTCGTTCTGCCCCCGAACAGGCAGTTAACCCACTGTTCCTAGGCCGTCATTGAAAATAAGAATTTGTTCTTAACTGACTTGCCTAGTAAAATAAAGGTAAAAAAATAAATAAAAATGGTAGCCAAGCATTGATGTCACCAGAATAAGACCCTTGCTATTTATTGGAAAGGACCATCAAGCTCATCAGCTTTCACTTTCACCACCCTGTGAAGTACATCGGAACTTATTTAATCTTTAGACTCAACCTCTGGTAGCCTAATAAACTTGCATGCTTTCCCAACGAGTCATAGTGGAAGGACCACACAACATGTAATCGTGTGACTCCAAGTTTACTTCCATATTGGGGTTATTATATCTATATTTGCGCTTAAAATAATTTCCACCGCTATTTCTCGCGTAATTTATTTTACAGACACAAAAAGATCCCCATGTCAAACAAATCATCTGTTGGCATTTATGAAATTGTACCAACACTTCCTGTTTCCATCACTGCTGTTGTGAAAAACGTTTTTATGATTTTACGCGCATAAAACTGTGGATGGAAACGTGGTTAGTGTGAGTTTGGTTGAGACAGAATCCGCACTCACTCTGTTACTGGGCTTCCAACCATTTTTGCCACCTTTTCTCTCCCTGGATGCACAATTATACCTATTAGTCCTACAGAGAGCTGTCTTTTGCCACCATCTACCACAAATGGTAGCGGCATAACCTCAACTTTTAAAGGAAGAACCACGGTATGCTTTTACATGCCTTTAAACGTTGCATTCCGCACCACTTCCTGAACTCTGTGACCTTTTTTTTGAGTAAACTTCTTTTCAGCTATCTGACTAACCCCACTACCTCGGTCTCTGTTTTTCCAACAGGAGGTGTTATTCTGTATGCGCGCTCCTCCGGCAGCCCCAGCCCTGGCAGCCCGTCCAGTGGGTACCAGACCCAGTCCCCCTCCTCCACCCTCTCCCAGCCCTCCTCCCCAGAGGAGATCACCTTCACAGAACTCAGGTCCCTGAAGGGCCAGAGAGGGGGAGGATGCACACCTCCATCATCCTCCAAGCTGGTGTTCCACTTCCCAGAAGTCTACAATGTGGCTACATCAACGTCCACCCACCAGCACTCGTACCAACACCCCATCGCTGGGAAAAGGCCTAGTGGATTCACAGGACCTTTCACCAGTGAGTAGCATTCCTTCCGGCCTTCTTTTGTCATCCCTCCTTACTCTTTCTAGCCTAAACCAAAACATCCACCCCTATCCAATACTCATCTCCTCCCACAATCCTTTTCTGTAATGTACACTACACAACGTCTTTTGTTGCTTGTGACGTAGGTCGGTAGTCACCTTCACTTATGATCACATTTCTGACTGGCTGTACCTCTGTCTCTCTCTCTCTCTCTATATATATATATATCTCTACAGAGACTGGCGGTATGGTGCTCCTGTGTACAGTGTGTGGAGACATTGCATCTGGGTTCCACTACGGAGTGCACGCCTGTGAGGGTTGCAAGGTAAGAAGACCATGATGACTAAATGCATACAGTAAGTGCCCCTGAAATGGCTCCCTAGTTCCTATATAGCACATTTCTTTTGACCATTTCAGATGCACTCCTACTGTGTATAATAAGGTGGTGGGTCACATTCACGTTCACCATTTCAAACCAACCAGGAGTCTAACTAACTGTACATCTGCTTGAATATCCTGTCTAGGGCTTCTTCCGTCGCAGCATTCAGCAAAACATCAACTACAAGATGTGTGTGAAGAACGAGAACTGCCTCATTATGAGAATGAACCGCAACCGCTGCCAACACTGTCGCTTCAAGAAATGCCTCTCCGTGGGCATGTCCAGAGATGGTAAGAGTTGGAGTGAAATCTTACCGAGAGTGCAGGCTCAGACAATCGTTAGAGGCCATACAATGCGAGTTTCTCAGCACTGCACTAGCCTTATCACCAGCCTGACCAGCCTGACACATTGCACTGACCTACTGTTGAAGGGCACACGTTGGAAAAGAACCTATATACACACAGCCTCTTGCACATTCATAAGTTTCAAAGTCAGGCTTTCTTCCTCTTGTTCAGATTCCTCCCCTCTCCATGTTCCTCCCCTCCGTGTTCCCTGAGCTCTCCTCTATCCCACTCTTCTCTCCTCTCCGACAGTGATTTATGAGAACGGGAGCCTTGAAGTCCCTGAAGCTATCTGTCATACAGGAAACTGCAGCAAACACAGGAATTATTTTGGGGAATTGGAACAGGGGCAACTTGATTACCTTGTATACTGTTTACCCTTATAACATCTTTAACAATTAATGAGGGAGACGGCAAACAATTAAGCTCGAGATGCAGAACAAAACAGCCCGTCCTTGTCATACAATTAATCAGCCGTATGCAAAGCTAATCTCACCTACTTTACTTTTAGCCTTGATAGCTAAGTATTGATAAATTGCCCCATCATAACGGATTACGAAAATAGTGTGGGATGGTTTCCGTTGACCTAAAAAAGCACAGCAAGCATTTTACCTATAGCATGCTGGTACATGGTGACCTAGTTGGGATAGTTTGCCTGCCTTCAGTGTCTTCTCAGTGTGGCTTCAACCCTCCTGTGTTCTCTCTCGTGCTTAATCCATTGCCTAATCTACCAAGTGAACCAAGTGTGATTTGTGCACGCAGTCGACAGTTTGGGCGCTCAAAAGGTGGGGTACGAGAAACGAGGCCAGTGAAGATGTTTTGATGGAAGTAAAAACGCTCATATTGACCCTGTTAAAGGCACGGTCTCGAAAGTGTCAAGAACCACAACCTAGAAACCTCATTCCTTCGACTGCAGCTGTTGTGAAAACAGAAAAACCTCTCAGTCAATTGCCTGCAGTCCACATGACAGGAGACGTCCTGATTTCTCAGGAGCCTGTGATTGGTGGGTCTTGAGATTACCATATAGACAAAGCAAATATTGAAGTCCCTTTCCCTCCCCGAAACCAGTTCATCTTCTTAAAGACACAGCCAACACTTTCATCCACAACGCAGTGCATTAAAGCCCATTCTCACAACTGTAATGACCAGCTAAAGTCGAGAGACTATCCATGCACGCGTAACAAAGTGGATTGATGCGAATGACTATAGCAGAATTCCATAGATCTTCTGTAACAGAATGTCACTGTTATAGCCCCTTTTTTTTTTAGCATGATCTAGATCCTATGCTCTTTAGGGACAGTGCATTTCACACTGCAGAGAGAGGCCCGCGAGATCATGTAATGGTGCCAGAGATGTGTTAACACAGATGTTCACAGTCATACATTTCACTGAAGCAGAACCGCAAAAATTTTCTCCCGATGTCATAGCTTAGTGCAGTATCTTGTTTTGATCTCAAACACTTTAAGTTAGTTTGTTTCTATGAATTATAGATCATTTACATCTTGCCTCATGCATTGTGCTGGCTTGGTTGAAGAACTCTCGGCAGCAGGACCGCCATTTGAAGCTTCTCTCTTATGTCACATTCCACTTTGGTTTTCACTCACTACGTTCTCTCTGCAAGCTCCTATTTTCAACACTACTCTTCACTCTCACCTTAGTTCTCTGCAACCTCTTTCCTCCCCCTTGCGTGCTAGCCCACCTCTATTGCTCTCCCTCCGTCGCAGTAGCAGTGACATCACGTTCACGATGAGCCACTGCCCTACTTACAAAGTAGAGAGGGAGGGAAGGAGAGAAGAGAGAGAGAGATGGAGGTCTATAAATAGCATTTTCAGCTGATGGATATTGTTGGCGAGGGGGATGGAGAGTACGAGGGATGGGACCCACAAAAGACTGCTTACACGTTCATGCATGAAATACACAAGATGCAATTAATGCATTTTTGTTACGAAGCGGAATGTATGAACATTCTATGTTTGTTTCTGTGTAGACTGGACCTTAAGACTTAATATCTATAAGAGAACTATGGCCAGACGTTGACCAGTCCCCTCTGTTTGTGTCTTCATCAGCTGTGCGTTTTGGCCGTATCCCTAAGAGGGAGAAGCAGAGGCTTCTGGATGAGATGCAAAGCTACATGAACAGCCTGAATGAGTCTGCCACCATGGACATAGAGTCCTCCCCCGTCTCCGAAGCCCCTCCCAGCCCAGCAGAGGTTCCTTCTAAAGAGGCCATCAGAGCCATCTCGCGGGCCTATCAGGACATCTCTTCCAGCAGCCAAGACAGGGCAGCCAAGAGTGAACTCAACATCACCAACTTACCAACAACATCTCTGTTCAAGAGCAACACATCTCAGGAGACCAGCAACACCAATGGCTCCTCCCACCTCGGCTCTGACTCCACCCAGGGGTACCAGTCCTGTCCTGCAGGCCTTGCCCCTCACTGCCCAGACACCAATGACAACCACCATACGTTCCCCTCTGTGGACAAAAGTCGCTATAGTTGCCCCGCTACTTTGTCCAATCATGACCACGGACAGTCTAATGTGGGCACAACTCAACGGGGCAGCTCGGCCAATCACAACAGTTTCTCCATGAAGGAAGAGACCCAAGAGCCGCAAACTCAGACATCCTGTCCATGGAAATTAGCTGCTGGAACCAAAGTGCTGGTGAGTAAACCAAGAGTCGTTAGAAAGTTGTTATGAAGCTTTACATATGTGACGTTTAAAAATAAATACGAATAAAATTTAAAAAACAGTATAGTATGGATTTGAATCTAACTTTCTCTCTCTATCCCTCAGGCCTGTCCTCTCAATGCGTGTCCTGTATCTGCGGCCAGTCGTTCTGGACAGCAGATATGGGAGTCTTTCTCCCAGTGTTTCACCCCGGCAGTGAGGGAAGTGGTGGAGTTTGCTAAGGGTATCCCTGGCTTCCAGGAGCTCAGCCAGCACGACCAGGTCATGCTGCTCAAATCAGGCACCTTCCAGGTAATAACCGCTTGTTTTTTAAAAGTAGTCTAGTAAAGTAGTCTTTTTGTCCAGGACTAGGCTTTACCTGTACTCAGGAAACTGGCCCTAAATCCTATTATTTCAGCTGTGAAAATAGAAATACGAAAAGGACAAAACGCCTCAATTCTCTCTCCCAATAAATGTAATCCCGATCCATATCGACTAACCTTCCACTGGGTCTTCTGTCTCGGTCAGGTGTTGATGGTGAGGTTTTGTACAATGTTTAACCCTGAGGAGCGGACGGTGACCTTCCTGAATGGCCAGACGTACCCTCTGTCCACCCTGCGGGCGCTGGGGATGGGGGCGCTGCTCGACGCCATCTTTGACTTCAGTGAGAAGCTGGGAACTCTGAGGCTGGAGCCTGATGAGATGGCTCTGTTCATGGCCGTGGTGCTGGTCTCTGCAGGTGAGGGGGGAAAATTGCCATTGAATTCATCTCTAAAGCAGTGTCAATATGAACAACATGGCATTAGGAAGTCATAGAAGAGATGTAGATCTTAAATGGTATGATAAGAAAATGTGACCGAGTAAGCATGAAGAGCTTAATATGAGCATACCGATAAACCGACAAAAGTTGTGCAGACATCCATAGATAGATAGCTATTGTGTCTCTCAAACAAGCTCTCACCCTCTCTTCTTGTCTCCTTAGACCTTTCTGGCATCATTGATATGGGGGCAGTAGAACAGCTCCAGGAGGGGTTAATCCGTGCCCTGCATTCCCTCATCCACTGCCGTCGCCCTGACGAGAGCGCGTCCATCTTCCCCAAGCTGCTCCTGCACTTGCCCGACCTGCGCACCCTCAACAACCTGCACTCCGACAAGCTGCTGGCCTTCCGGATTGACTCGTGAACAGCCCTGAACACACACACACACACATAGCAATTCAGAACTCGCCGACCACCACCACTCTCTCAGGGCAAGACTTCCCAGGAGATTGAGGAACACTGACTTGGGCAATCAATCAACAACAACACAACAACAAATGTTCACGATGCATGTTTGAAAAAGGACAATAATTAATATATTGATCTCCATCCTGTTTTCATACACACACACACACACACACAACCACATTTGGGCAAAGATAGTCTGTTAGAACGTACATCAGTGTTTTAGGCTTACCGTTACCCTTTTGGACAGGTGTGTATTGGCAGTTTACCCGTTGTTTTCCAGTCTTTAAGAGACCAAAAGCCAAAAGTTCACTTACTTGTTTAACTTATTCCTAATCTCCTGACCATTGCCAAACCACAGTTGAGAGAGAATCAGAGAGGAAGATGTTTATGGACAATGATAAGTTTAGGGACCATTATTGGTGACTGAATATGTGGGTGTTTAGTGTTTGTATAAGAGAAAGGGACCCTGTATATAATAATACATACAATTCACACTTAAGATCATATGACTCCCATTTCACTTACAAACACATCTGGGGTTTAAATATACAATTAAGACTCAAATATAGTCAACAGACAAATTGCATATAGAAATGCGATATTCTGTATATTGGCAAATCAAATTGTATGTTTAGCAGATGTTATTGCGGGTGTAGAGAAATGCTTGTGTTTCTAGCTCCAACAGTGCAGTAGTATCTAACCATTTACAACAATACACACACAACCTACAATTAAAAGAATGGAATTAAGGAATATATAAATATTAGGATGATCAATGTCAGAGTGGTATAGACTAAATACAGTAGAATAGAATACAGTATATACATATTTAATTGAACCTTTATTTAACTAGGCAAGTCAGTTAAGAACAAATTCTTATTTTCAATGACTGCCTAGGCACAGTGGGGTAACTGCCTGTTCAGGGGCAGAACGAGAGATTTGTACCTTTGTCAGCTCAGGGATTTGAACTTGCAACCTTTTCAGTTACTAGTCCAACACTAACCACTAGGCTACCCTGCCGCCCCATATGAGATGAGTAAAGCTCAAATATGTACACTACCGTTCAAAAGTTTGGGGTCCCATAGAAATGTCTATTTTTTTTGTCCATTACAATAACATCAAATTGATCAGAAATACAGTGTAGACATTGTTAATGTTGTAAATGACTACTGTAGCTGTAAATGGCTTATTTTTTAAATGGAATATCTACAGTTGAGGTCCGAAGTTTACATACAATTAGGTTGGAATCACTCCACAAATTTCTTGTTAACAAACTATAGTTTTGGCAAGTCGGTCAGGACATCTACTTTGTGCATGACACAAGTCATTTTTCCAACAATTGTTTACAGACATTATTTCCCTTAATCACAATTCCAGTGTGTCAGAAGTTTACATACACTAAGTTGACTGTGCCTTTAAACAGCTTGGAAAATTCCAGAAAATTATGTCATGGCTTTTGAAGCTTCTGATAGGCCAATTGATGTAATTTGAGTCAATTGGAGGTGTACTGCTGGCTGTATTTCAAGGCCTACCTACAAACTCACTGCCTCTTTGCTTGACATCATGGGAAAATCTAAAGAAATCAGCCAAGACCTCAGAAAAAAATGTCCTCTGGTCTGATGAAACAAAAATAGAACTGTTTGGCCATAATGACCATCGTTATATTGGGAGGAAAAAGGGGGATCCTTCAAGCCGAAGAACACCATCCCAACCGGAAGCTCGGGGGTGGCAGCATCATGATGTGGGGGTGCTTTGCTGCAGGATGGACTGGTGCACTTCACAAAATAGATGGCATCATGAGGGAGAAAATTATGTGGATATATTGAAGCAACATCTCAAGACATCAGTCAGGAAGTTAAAGCTTGGTCGCAAATGGGTCTTCCAAATGGACAATGACCCCAAGCATACTTCCAAAGTTGTGGCAAAATGGCTTAAGGACAACAAAGTCTAGGTATTGGAGTGGCCTTCACAAATCCCTGACCTCAATCCCGTAGAAAATGTGTGGGCAGAACTGAAAAGGCGTGTGCGAGCAAGGAGTACAACTGTACAAACCTGACTCCGTTACACCAGCTCTGTCAGGAGGAATGGGCCAAAATTCACCCAACTTATTGTGGGAAGCTTGTGGACGGCTACCCGAAACATTTGACCCAAATTAAACAATTTAAAGGCAATGCTACCAAATACTAATTCGGTGTATGTAAACTTCTGACCCACTGGGAATGTGATGAAATAAATAAAAGCTGAATTAAATAATTCCCTCTACTATCATTCTGATATTTCACATTCTTAAAATAAAATGGTGATCCTAACTGACCTAAGACATGGAATTTTTACTTGGATTAAATGTCAGGAATTGTGAAAAACAGTTGAAATGTGTTTGGCTAAAGTGTATGTAAACTTCCGACTTCAACTGTACATAGACGTACAGTGGCCCAATATCAGCAACCATCACTCCTGTGTTCCAATGGTACATTGTGTTCGCTAATCCAAGTTTATCATTTAAAAGGCTAATTGATCATTAGAAAACCATTTTGCAATAATGTTAGCACCGCTGAAAACTGTTGTGCTGATTTTAAAGAAGCTGGCCTTCTTTAGACTAGTGGAGTATCTGGAGCATCAGCATTTGTGGGTTCGATTACAGGCTCAAAATGGCCAGAAACAAATAATTTTCTTCTGAAAGTCGTGAGTCTTTTCTTGTTCTGAGAAATGAAGGCTATTCCATTCCAAAATCATTATTTATAACCTTGTCAACGTCTTGACTATATTTCCTATTCATTTTGCAACTAATGTCATGCATGTTTTCATGGAAAACAAGGACATTTCTAAGTCATCCCAAACTTTTGAACGGTAGTGTAAACATTATTAAAGTGGCCAGTGATTTCAAGTCTATGTACAGTAGGGAGAACAAGTATTTGATACACTGCCGATTTTGCAGGTTTTCCTACTTACAAAGCATGTAGAGGTCTGTATTTTTTTAAATCATAGGTACACTTCAACTGTGAGAGATGGAATCTAAAACAAAAATCCAGAAAATCACATTGTATGATTTTTAAGTAATTAATTTGCATTTTATTGCACGACATAAGTATTTGATACATCAGAAAAGCAGAACTTAATATTTGGTACAGAAACCTTTGTTTGCAATTACAGAGATCATGCGTTTCCTGTAGTTCTTGACCAGGTTTGCACACACTGCAGCAGGGATTTTGGCCCACTCCTCCATACAGACCATCTCCAGATCCTTCAGGTTTCGGGGCTGTCGCTGGGCAATACGGACTTTCAGCTCCCTCCAAAGATTTTATATTGGGTTCAGGTCTGGAGACTGGCTAGGCCACTCCAGGACCTTGAGATGCTTCTTACGAAGCCACTCCTTAGTTGCCCTGGCTGTGTGTTTTGGGTCGTTGTCATGCTGGAAGACCCAGCCACGACCCATCTTCAATGCTCTTACTGAGGGAAGGAGGTCCCAGCTCTCTTCAGGTCATTGACCAGGTCCTGCTGTGTAGTTCTAGGCTGATCCCTCACCTTCCTCATGATCTTTGATGCCCCACAAGGTGAGATCTTGCATGGAGCCCGAGACCGAGGGTGATTGACCGTCATCTTGAACTTCTTCCATTTTCTACTAATTGCGTCAACAGTTGTTGCCTTCTCACCAAGCTGCATGCCTATTGTCCTGTAGCCCATCCCAGCCTTGTGCAGGTCTACAATTTTATCCCTGATGTCCTTACACAGCTCCCTGGTCTTGGCCATTGTGGAGAGGTTGGAGTCTGTTTGATTGAGTGTGTGGACAGGTGTCTTTTATACAGGTAATGAGTTCAAACAGGTGCAGTTAATACAGGTAATGAGTGGAGAACAGGAGGGCTTCTTAAAGAAAAACTAACAGGTCTGTGAGAGCCGGAATTCTTACTGGTTGGTAGGTGATCAAATACTTATGTCATGCAATATAATGCAAATGAATTACTTAAAAATCATACAAATGTGATTTTCTGGATTTTTGTTTTAGATTCCGTCTCTCACAGTTGAAGTGTACCTATGATAAAAATGACAGACCTCTACATGCTTTGCCCTGTAAAATCGGCAGTGTATCAAATACTTGTTCTCCCCACTGTATATTGGGCAGCAGCCTCTAAGGTGCAGGGTTACGTAACCCGTGGGGAAGCCGCCTAGTGATGGCTTTTTAACAGTCTGATGGCCTTGAGATAGATAAAAGGTTGTGAGGGTTTTAGGTGCCAAACCAAATTTCTTCAGCCTCCTGAGGTTGAAGAGGCACTGTTGCGCTTTCTTCACAACACTGTCTGTGTGGGTATATTAAGTCTACATCAGGAATCACATCAGGTGTAATGGAGACAGAACCAGAACTTTGTCTCAAAGCATGTTAGGTTTGTTTTGATTCTTTTGTTGTTGTAAATAATATTGTGTTATTCAAATGTCTCTGTATTAATAACAATGTATGGCAGATCTGCTGGGCAAGATCAGAGTGTATGAAATAAGCCTATGGATCAGAGATTATAGGAACATAATGGAGCATCTGTAAAGGGTGGGGTTTGGCAATGAAGAAATGGGTTATGCACAGGAGGAAATCATGTTGGGGAGGGCTCTGTATTGTATTGGTGAGGGGACTGTGCCAGTAACACTCACCATGGTGTCAGATCAGATCGGATGAGGTACCAAACCAGCGGAATACCTGCATTCACCAGCACACCTCACTCCACAACCCACAAAATGCACCTTCTCCCCTATCCCCATCCCCAAGGTTTGTCATACAAACTGAAAAAAAAAGATACTTTCAAGGTGGAGGATCTCATTTGATTGCTAGAGATCTGATCCACTCACTGCTAGTTGAGATTATGGTTGATTGAGCACATCTTCTACATTTTGTAAATTGTTATTTCTTCCATATAATAAGATATAAAGATGAAATGATCTACCTATTGAATTTTGCCTCTTGCGTTGCTTCTTTGGTGTTCATTCTTTCCTATGAACAGAATAAATTAAAAAATCAGCATGTAAACATTACAGGAGATTTGACAAACAATCCATGAGATACATATTTACTTTTTTATTGTGTAGACAGTTTTAAATGTAAAATCTTTAAACACAAAACAACAACCAACATATTAAACAAAACAACAGAAATACAAAACCACATAGGGAGATCTTTCCTGATAAATTCTATGCTATTTCATGCCATAGTATTCTTTTTTGTGCCCTTAGTAAGGAAACACAATAATCATTCCCATATATTTTTGGAGTCTGTATTACTTTACTCCAGCCTCTTTGCTAAGATGAGTTAATATGATATTGTTTTGATCAGCATACTCATGAACATTGGCTTACTAGAGCTTTTCCAATGTTTCAGGACCAGCCTTAACACAGACACAATACTTAAACATACTATTTTAACCTCTGTCTGGTTAATCCCTCTTATTTAAGCCTTGTCACTCAACAGTCTTGGTGGAATCCAGCCATGGTATCCAAGGCCATCTCCCATGCACTGTGAGGCTTTTTCCCCATAGGGGGTGCACAACATTTTGCCCAATATTTGAAATAATATACAACCATTCTAAATCCCTTTGCCACACAATTCTCATGTTTTCACAGGTGTCGTTACTAACCTTTAACAGCATTTTGTAACACAAAGAGGCTGATTGTATAGAGGGTGGTAGTGAAAATAAATCTTCTACAACATTGTTGCCTTTGGACATTATCAAATCAAATTATATTTGTCACATTCGCTGAATACAACAGGTGTATCTTACCGTGAAATGCTTACTTATGAGCCCTTAACCAACAATGCAGTTCAAGAAAGAATTACGAAAATATTTAAGAAATAAACTAAAGTAAAAAATAACAATAACAAGGCTATAAACAGGGGGTACCGGTACAGAGTCAATGTGCGGTGGTACAGGTTAGTCAAGGTAATTTGTACATATACACTACTGTTCAAAAGTTTGGGGTCACTTAGAAATGTCCTTGTTTTTGAAAGAAAAGCACATTTTTTTGTCAATTAAAATAACATCAAATTGATCAGAAATACAGTGTAGACATTGTTAATGTTGTAAATGACTATTGTAGCTGGAAATGGCAGGTTTTTAATGAAATATCTACATAGACGTACAGAGGCCCAATATCAGCAACCATCACTCCTGTGTTCCAATGGCACATTGTGTTAGCTAACCCAAGTGTATCATTTAAAAGGCTAATTCATTATTAGAAAACCCTTTTGCAATTATGTTAGCACAGCTGAAAACTGTTGTTCTGATTAAAGAAGCAATAAAACTGGCCTTCTTTAGACTAGTTGAGTATCTGGAGCATCAGCATTTGTGGGTTCGATTACAGGCTCAAAATGGCCAGAAACAAAGCACTTTCTTTTGAAACTCATCAGTCTATTCTTGTTCTGAGAAATGAAGGCTATTCCATGTGAGAAATTGTTAAGAAACTGAACAGCGCAAACTGGCTCTAACCAGAATAGAAAGAGGAGTGGGAGGCCCCGGTGCACAACTGAGCAGTAGGACCATTACATTAGAGTGTCTAAGAATAATGGAGGCCACTGTGTTTTTGAGGACCTGCAGAAACATTTTGGTACCTTTCCCCAGATCTGTGCCTCTAGAATCCTGTCTCTGAGCTCTATGGACAATTCCCTCAACCTCATGGCTTGGTTTTGCTCTGACATGCACTGTCAACTGTGGGACACTAAATAGACAGGTGTGTGCCTTTCCAAATCATGTCCAATCAATTGAATTTACTACAGGTGGACTCCAATCAAGTTGTAGAAACATCTCAAGGATGATCAATGGAAACAGGATGCACCTGAGATCAATTTCAGGTCTCATTGCAAAAGGTCTGAATACTTGTGTAAATAAGGTATTTATATTTTTTATACATTTGCTAAAATGTCTAAAATCCTGTTTTTGCTTTGTCATTATTCATATTGTGTGTAGTAGATTGGCGAGGAAAATGTCAATTTAATCCGTTGTAGAATAAGGCTGTAACGTAACAAAATGTGGAAAAACTCAAGGGGTCTGAATACTTTCCGAAGGCACAATAAATAAAACTATGCCTTAAAGAATTTCAAACTAGTAATGACAAATGTATTCAAAGTAGTACAATGGCCAATATACCACGGCTAAGGGCTGTTCTCAGGCACGATGCTAAGTGGAAACCCCAGAGGTGCCTTATTGGTATTCTAAACTGGTTACCAATATAAGTAGAATAAACATATTTTTGGATCAAACCCGTGGTATATTGTCTGATATAGACACGGCTGAAATGCTGTTTCAGCCAAAGGGTCGGCGAAAGTGTCTCAAAGTGGAATCGTGTTGATTTTTTGCATTTCTTCCGTCCAGAGGGCACGTGTGCTCCACATCACACAACTGGAGACAAGAACTGTGACTTGCTTTCCACTCCGGAGCAGGGCGCCATTGAAAGGAGTGATATCTGGATTCCCAGTGTCTGTGACTCCCGCCATTTGGTGCAACGCAGACCCGGTGGAGAGTGTGGTGAAACAGAGAAGATACTGTCTGTACTACTGAACTTTGATGCAGTCTTCACCAGATAAAGTGAAGTTGGGATGTGTCAGTTATCCTGTAAGAGCTTTTGTCCCAAATCCATTATGGTGTTTTAGGCGTAAAGTTCGTGGTCATGTGGCAGCAGTGTGTAGGAAGGAGACTCCTAGATGTGAGAAATGTGCAGGAGGACATGAGACAAAGGAATGTGTAGTATCGGTGGGAAAGGTTGTGTGTGTAAACTGTAGGGCTACCCATGGTGCTGGAGATCAGAGGTGTCCGGTGATAGAAAGGCAGGTTCAGCTTACCAGGATCAGAGTAGTGCAGAAGGTGTCGAATGTTGAGTCAGTGAAGAGAGTAGTAGAGGAAGATGGGTCCAGGGCGAGGGATCCTAAGAGGATCTGTGAGTAGGCCGAGGACAATAGTGATAGGAATAGCATTTGAGGTTATTTATTTGGCCGTCATGGCCATGGTTGTCAATAGTACCGCAGGAATGGAACGGAAATCACAGAGGATATATGTTGGCCGTGACAGCTGCAGAGAAGCACTTGAGTGTACAAGATTTTACTGCCGAATAGTTAAAATATGTTTTGAACGATAGTGTCCCATCCTCCCAGGCTGCTGGCCTGGAGTAAGATCAGGTAAGGCCAAAGTAGTGGAATGGGGATGAGGGTTTTAATGGGTGCAGAGTTAGTCGGTATGGCAATTTTTTCACAAAATGTAATGAATTCATACAACAGCATTGTGGGCTGATTCACAGCCAATATAATAGGTGGCTGCGTGCACCTGTAACATTTGTTTGCGGACCGCCATAATACCAAAGAAGAAGTCTGACCGCACCATCAGTATAGAGAAAGGCTGCCGCTCAGTGGTCAAGTTGAAAAGAGAACTGCAGCAACACCCGGAAGTTGAAGGAGGATGTTGTTGTAGAGCGCGGTTTATCGTACTTCGAAGCTAGCTATCTATCTATCTAATTCCGTTCTTATTGATTTTAACACGACTTTGAGCATGTAAAGTGGTATGATGCGAGTACCAAACAAGATGGTAAGCAAATCAGTCAGCTTGTTTGTAGCCGATTAGGTGGCGTCACATGGCAAAATGGCTAACTATGCTATCTGCCTAGCTCTGGCCCAGTGCAGTTGTCACTAGTTACCACAGCCACAAAGTCTAAATGTACTTATTTAGTCTTAAAATACGGGTTAGTCATAGGGGTAGCAGTTTGGTTTAGGTTAGGTTCAAAATCAGATTTTTAAGAAATTGTAGAAAAAGGCGGGGTTTAGCCATAATTGTGACTGGTAACTACTGACGACCGTTACGCGAGGCTTGAACTTTCAATCAAATCAACTCCCTGAATCTTTTTCATTCATGCCTCCATAGTATGTTTTTCACGCTTTGGTTTAATGATTGGTTTCAACATAGTTTTGTTACTCACCAAAGTATAAATGTTGCTGAGGAACTTGTATCTCAATGTCTCCAAAGTAGACTGTTTAGCTGTTGTCCTTGCGCATGTGTTTGTAAGCGCATTGACCACACCACAGCTAGATTGGCGGTAAAGAAATTGCTCAAAAGTTTAGGTCGTATTTTAGAAAAACGATAGTTTGCACATACATAGAAAACTTCGTTGTCACTACGAAAATTATACTATAATTTAGGGATAACTGGAAATGCGCACGGCGTTAAAGAAGGCTTTGGCTGCATATAACTAAGCTAAGCTAACGTTACTAACTAACTGCCTCGGCTAGCTGCCTTTTAACTTGTGAAATATCTGATTGTCGTCAGCAAACGTACACCATTTACGTTGGTGGTCAGTGATGTTGCCACCGTACTGATCTTTGGTTCAGTTTTCAGCCTCGAACATTTTGAACACAGTATAGACTAGGTTACATTCTATGTTACCATGAAGGATGACGACACTAAGCAAACAACTTATCTGTCAAGTGTGGATGCCACGTTGACATGGCCTACCTTATTTGTGTTACCAGATATTCAATATTTCTGTCTTTAAGTAAAGTTTGTCTCTTTCTCCACAGCCTTTGATTAATCCTCCTAGGGCTACAAGACCGGAGTGAATAGACCTCCCTCACCCCAACAGTCTCACTTGGACAAACTCACCATGTTGGTGACAGCCTACCTGGCCATCGTGGTCCTACTGGCGCTATGTGTCGGTCTGGAGCTCACGGCACGTCGCCTCACCCCGCCTCAACCCACTCCCTCTGCTGTGGGCACCAACCCTGCTTTCCGCCGCTTCCAGACCCTGTTCCTAAGAGGCTACCTCCTAGCCCTGTGGGCTGACTGGCTGCAGGGGCCATACCTCTACAAGCTGTACCGTCACTACAGCTTCCTGGAGTCCCAGATAGCCATCCTGTATGTCGTTGGCCTGGCCTCCTGTGTGCTGTTTGCCCCCGTGGCCGGCTGGCTCCCTCAGGTAACAATAACGAAGACCACAAAATAAATACATTCAAGACTTTTTAAAATGTGTATCCTCAATAATTGTTTTATGTATGTATTGTTGTATGGCTAAGGCAACTATGTGTTTTAAAAATACATTTTTTTTTTAATGCATTAATTCAGGTCCTGGGGCGCAGACAGACCTGCCTGCTCTTCTGCGTAGCCTACTCAGCCTGTTGCCTCACCAAGCTATCCCGGGACTACTTTGTCCTTATCGCGGGTCGCATGCTAGGGGGCTTGTCCACCTCTCTGCTCTCCACAGCCTTCGAGGCCTGGTACGTGCATCGACATGTGAACGCCCACGACTTCCCTAAAGAATGGATCCCCAGCACCTTCACCAAGGCTGCAAGCTGGAACCATGGGCTGGCAGTGGGGGCTGGGCTGGTGGCTAACATGCTGGCTGAGTGGCTCCACCTGGGGCCTGTGGCTCCCTTCCTCCTGGCTGTGCCCTGCCTGGGGGCCTGTGGCTGGGTGGTGCTGACTGACTGGGGCACGGAGGAGAAGGGAGGCCTGGAGAGGGACAAGACGTCCTTGCTTGGTCCTGCTGCTTCAGTGCCCCTGGCCCGGGCATCTGCACGGGCCCGGTTCTGGCGCAGCTGTCAGGAATGTCTCCGCTGTCTGTTATCAGACAGACGGGTGATGCTGCTAGGAGGTGTCCAAGCTCTGTTTGAGAGTGTACTTTATATATTTGTCTTCCTGTGGACCCCAGTCCTGGACCCACACGGCCCTCCGCTGGGCATTGTCTTCTCCTGCCTGATGGCAGCCAGTATGGCTGGGTCCCTGCTCTACCGCCTGGCCACATCCACCCGCTACCGCCTCCAGCCTGGTCACCTCCTCTGCTTCTCCATGCTGCTTGCATTTTTCTCCTTCTTCATGCTTATCTTCTCCACTGCCCCGGGCCAGCCCAGACCCCGCGAGTCCCTGCTGGCCTTCCTGCTGCTGGAGCTGGCCAGTGGCCTCTACTTCCCCGCTGTCAGCTTCCTCCAGGGGAGGGTGATCCCGGAGGAGAAGAGGGCCGGGGTGCTGGCCTGGTTCAGGCTGCCTCTGCACCTTCTGGCCTGCCTGGGGCTCCTGGCGCTCCATGGAGAGGTGTCTGGGACTGGAGGGGGTGAGAGCGGTAGTGGAACTAGAAACATGTTTGGGGGCTGTGCTGTTATGATGCTAGCTGCACTCTTGGCTGTGGTTAGTCTCTTTACTCTGGGAAGGAATGATGTGGATCTCAGACTAGAGGGGCCCAAAGGAGAGGGAGAGATATGACATTCAGAGGTCTTTATTGTCCCAACAATGGACAATGACTAGGAATACAGTTACTGCTTTGTTGACAGATGAAGACTCGTTTGGGAAATTAAAATTAACTTTTGAGGGACTGAAACCTGACATTTAATCAACCTAGGATTTACCAATATTAGACAATGATTTAAAATAATCTGGTGTCGGTAAGGTATATATTTTTGGTTACAAGATTTCCTGATATTTATTTGTTTTCGTTTTGTTAACTGGGACTAGCAATTGTTTCGCTATTATTGTTGGGTATATGAAGAAAAATACGTTCTTAAGTTATTATACTGCAGTCTGCGTCATCTCCCTTCTTTTGAAGCACACTTGCATACACACTGACACACATGCTGGTGTAATAATGTTGTGCCAGTAGGTGGTGCCAGTCTTGCTCCAGGATGTTCTTCATATTCTAGCCTGTACATGCTGTAGTGTTTATCAACTGCGTTGTTCAGGATGTGCCACTCAGCCACGGCAGAACGGGGCTTACATCACTAGCCCAGCTGCTCGCTTCGGCAGAAATATCACCCACTCTCATATCATTTAAAACAAGTACAAATATATCAATTCAGTCTTACTGCTTATGATGAAAGCAAATGTGAAGTCAATCAGTGGGCATGTGTTGCTACACTAGTTCTTGACATTGTCAGTAGTGTCCAAAAGGGGGAGAAAAAATATTATAAATAGCTTGTTGCGTGGATGAATATCGGGGCCATTCCATTATCAATGCCTGTTTTGGTATACAAACAGTTGCTATTTTGACTTATGGGGCTTGCTAGGTACACCAATGTTAAGGGTGTTTAGATTCTGAATGGATACTTAATGTGTCTTGGAGAGGCGTCTATTTGCCTTGTTCTTTTTCGCTTTCTATTCTCCAGAACCTTCAGTAAAATAGGACATATTGTAAATATGGAATAAATATGATTTTAATACCGTCTTTGTCATTGTGTGATCCTTTTTGAATTGCAGTGATAATGTTAGACAGATTCAGGTTGTGATACTACACATGCACTTGCTGTCCAGTTTATTAGGTACACCACCCCATTCTCAAAAATGGATCGCTCCAACAGACAGTGAGTCACTTGGCCGTGGCTTGTTATATAAAGGGGTGATGGGTTCGCACCTAAAAAGCTTACTTTGTTATTCTATGTGTTTTATTATTTTCACTGCATCAGGGATAGCGTACGCAGGCGTTTTGGCTTTACAGCCGCCTTCAGTATGTGTAGGTACAATTTTCTTTTAATTTGACTATCAGGAATGTGGCTTTTTTTTGGTCTACCTGTGTACAAATTAGTCACAAAGAAATAGAATTATGAGATTGGGCACGATGGGCAACTCACAAATCAATCGCCCCAGGTGTCCGCTCACCTAAATGCATCATATCAATTCAAGGACATCAGGCAAAGCCATTCATAAATATGTGGGGTCAACTCATAAACGTCATGCAAAATTTGATATGGACTGTAATTCTTTGTGAATTTGTAGACAGGTAGACCGGAAAAGCTTCATCCCTGGCAACCCTGATTAGAAGCACTTGCTGCTCATCTGTGGATCTTTACAAATGCTGTTTTGAATGAAATAATATTGTACCTCACACACGCTGAAGAAGGCTGTAAAGCCGAAACGTCTGTACTCTCCCTGAGGCAGTGAAAATAATTCAACAGAATAATGAAGTAAGCTTTGTGACAACTTTGAGTGTGAACCCGTATGTTTATCTGAATTCGCAGGTTTTGCGCACCAGCCAAGCTTCTGGAAGAGCCCTATGGTTCTCTTTTGATTATAAAAATCTAGAAGACAGGCATTGAGGTATTCAGTTACTGAGGTTGCTGCAGCACCTCCTGATAAATTGAAATGAAAACATTTATAATAACTTTGACATCACCCCCAACATCTTCCGGCGGCCATGGGCGTGAGGAACGTCATCTCGAAACACAACTTGTTGGTTGGTCCTTGTCACGAATGAGCTATTGAGGCAGACTACCACACCGGGCTCCACTCCTATCAGCTAAAAACAAGTAGCGGCTCCAAAACTGGGCAACTGAGATGTGGAAAAACATTGCCTGGAACATGACGGCAAATTCAGTTTACTTGAGTGGCCCGGTCAGTCCCCAGACCTCAACCCAATAGAGCATCTTTGGGATGAGATGGAACAGGCTTTTCACAGCATGAATGTACCACCATTCAATCTGTAGCAACTGCGCGATGCCATCGCATCAGCATGGACCAACATCCCTGTGGAAGGTTTCCGACACCCTGTAGAATGCCAGGCTGTTCTGGAGGCAAAGGGGGGTCTGACCCGGTACTAGATGGGTGTACCTAATAAACTGTCTGGTGTATGTAGATAAAATGCAGGCCTCTTCTAGTGTTACATGAATGTTTTATTAGTAGGAGCTTCCAGTATTTTCGTGAATGTTATTAGCCTTTCATGAATGAATGCCGAACGCTGCATCAGAGCATTACCTAAACATGGAACATTTTAAACCAGTGATGCTTTTTCTGGCTCTTTAGTTAATGGAGAAAATATATGTGATTTCAAAACGAGAGAGAAAAAAAGGGTTTTATTTTTAGCCTAAGTGCTAGACAGAGAAGTAGAGGGCAAAGATGTAACATTCAGATCATGTATTCCCATCTACGTCACCCTCTCTCCTTTTTTTTCTCTTTTTTTTTTTTACTGCAGACCCAATATTCCAGTTCTCTCTGGCCCTATCCTCACATACTGATACAGCATCTGCCCACCCCTTTTTGCTAAGCAGTTTGGTACTGACCAAGCTTCCCACAGCACTGCTGCTTCACCTGGATTTAGCTAGAATGTTCCTTTTTTGGGGGGTGGGGGGTCTGTGAGAATCCTAACTGCGTGGGCTGTTGGATTAAGCCACTGCTGCAGCATCAGAAGGGGTTTAATCTACGAGAAGCAGCAGCAGAGAGAGACACTATTTCCCAGGCTCTATCTTACCCTGTTGTCAGTTCTTTTACTTGACTGTACAAGAACTGCTGGGCATCAAGGACACATACAAGAGAGGATAAAATATCAAAGGAAGGAGGAAAACATAGCTTGTTTGACTGGAGCAGAGAGATAAATAAAGCATCATAGTGCCTGCTGCAGACACCAGACACAGCCATTATGACCCAGGGCAAGGTAAGGGCTTTACAGATACATCCTATAGATCTCACTGTATCCTCATTCATTCCCATGCTCATTCTGCAGTAAACCCATAGTCAAAAAAAAAAGGAAGGTTCTTGGCTTATATTTTTTCATTTCAGTGCGTGTGGTCCACAATGTTACGTAATCATTGAGGCAGCATGTACGTAGGCTGTACCTGTCGCTCCATCCTCTCACCTGCCTCTGTTGAGGAGCTAATCTCCTTGTGTTGCTCAGTAACGGCGCAACGTCTCTTCGGCAGCAGAGAATAGTATTGTCATCAGAGAATGGCAGAGTTGACGAAATGACAGCTATAAAACTCAATTGTATGGAGATGGAGAGAGGGTAATGTTCAGCCTGCGTCACTATCCTTCAGTCCGGAGACACGGACAAACCCCCCCCATTATATATAACCGTAAGTGTTGCTGTTATGCATTGAATCATAGCTGAGGAAGTTAAAGAAATTGTATTAGCCTACCCGTACTAATGACTGTAAATGAGATCACAACAGATTTATATTTTTATGTAGGAAATATGGAGAGTGAGGAGAGGGATATTCATTGGCACATTTATTAGCCATCTGGACAGTGTTGTGTAATGATGACTCATTCACTGATCCTGGATCGTCTACACCCACAGTGTGGAGCTATGCTACAGCAGAGGGTTTGTCTAAGGACCGATCTCAGTCCAAATCGTACAGTCAGCAATCAGAGCATCAGATCAGATTTCAAATTAGTCCCAAATTGTAAATCTGAATTCATCGTATTTGCTTTTAAAATGTGGATTTAAAAAATATATATATTGTTGTTAAAAAAGGAATTTGGATTTAAAAGTTTCAGTTCAAGTTTCTCTGTTGATTAGTGGCTCTTGATCATCCTCTGTTGTTTTATTAAGATATATTTTTATTTCCAAACAGCTATTTAGTCCTGATTCGTTATCTTATGTACCCTCAGCTTACAGTCGCAAACAAGGCTGCTGAAGCAGGAGAGAAGCAGTATGGCACTTCAAGTGGAGAAGCAGGAGGGCCACCGGCCCCTCCCACCTATGAGGAGGCGACTGGCGCAGGTGAGAAAGGTATGTCAGTGTCGCAGAAAGAACTGTCATTTCTTCACTCCTCTCTCTTTATGAACAAAAGTGTGAAAAAACAACTGACCATTTACTGTGTGTGTGTTTGTGTTGAACTTGTCAGCAGGCATCAGCGGCAGCCCCTGTTACAGTGGGGCTTATCCTAGTGATGGGGAGATGCTCACAGAATTCAGCTGGAGTGATAAAAACATCCGACGGATCTTTATCCGCAAGGTAGGCTATGACTATAGCTATGAGTACCTTATTATTACCTTATCACCCTATTACATTGCACTACCTATACAAGCCAATTACTACTATAACACTACCCCATTACTACATTATTACTACCGTATGTTAAGGCCATACAGATACTGTATGCTATTTTTAAGCTGTGTCTTTCATTACCTCCTTTTAGTTGTCTTTTTCCCCCCCCCGTTAACCCCGTTTAGGTTTACGCCATCTTGATGATTCAACTTCTTGTCACTCTTTCCATTGTGGCTCTCTTCACATTCTGGTACGTGTTCTATAACCTCGAAATACGGATGCTACTCTCCATCCTTCTATAGTTTTACCTGGTCAGGCAATAGATGGTCATGACAATCGCAGGAAGTCCTACACTTTGATACAGTGGTGTTACATCACTGTGCACCAGACATAAACCTGTCACAGGTGCTAGATAGGAAGCAGCAGTTTACCATAACAGGCAGGAAAACACACACAGGAACAAGTACTTTGATGAAAATGGTCAAACGTTGCATATTTACAATTATTTTTGGTCCCTTCATCAGTGAACCAGTGAAGAACTACATTCAGTCCAACCCTGGATGGTACTGGGCTTCCTAGTAAGTCACAGCTTTGATCTTGCAAACATCACTACTATGTTGATTTCATTCTGAAAGTACTAAAATATGTGTTATTTCTTCACACAGTGCTGTGTTCTTTGTCACATATATTACACTCGTCTGCTGTCCTGGACCAAGGTGAGTTTACAGTGTTAATGTGTGTGGTGAACACAACTTCAGTTATTATGATACTAGAGAATGTATCATTTTAGCAGAATTTAACGACAGTACTTATTATGTTTGATTTGTATTTCCTACAGGAGACAGTTTCCATGGAATCTGATCCTGCTCGCCATCTTTGTACGTATCATAGAGTGTTGGAAACAATCCATATCTTTACAACATTTATACACATTGTCCAAAGACTTTGAAGTACTACACATCATTCAGAATCACAGACTTCTCCTTTGTGTGACCCCTCTTTCTCGGTAATGTCTGTTCACTTTGTAATCTCTCCTGTTGCAGACCCTCTCTCTCTCCTATATGACAGGGATGCTATCCAGGTACAGTCTCCCATAGCTGTGTCTACAGTTTGTTTTGTCTCCGTTGTCCACTGTGCTTTGCATGCCTGCTTCTTCAGACTTTCAGTATGGCTAGCACGATGGTTAATTGCAGCCAGTTAAACAGCTAACGTGTTACATTAAATTCAGCTAAGGTCTTGGTGAACAGCTAATAAGTAGAATCAGGTGGGTTAAATTAGTTTTGGATCGAAAACACGTATGGGTTGGTAAATCTCCAGGAAGAGGTTTGGTGAAGCCCTGCTTTAACCAGTGTCAGTGTCGATCAGATATGCCACAGGTATACATGGGCTTAGTAACACTGTTATACATTTTAGGCTTGCTTAGTTACTGCGTATTCACCAAAATAAGTCATTAATATGTTATTCCTGTATAAAAAAAATAGATATGTTATTTCTTAGTAAATAAATACTTGGAAAATAATTTCTGTACCATATCTTCCCCCCTCTAATAGTTATTACAACACCAAGTCAGTGGTGATGTGTTTGGGTATTACTGCTATGGTCTGTCTTACTGTCACCCTCGTCAGCTTCCAAACCAAGGTCAGTCTGCCTGTGAAAAAGGCAATTCTATCATTTAATAGGATCTCTGTGCTTCTATGATTCACAATTGGTTATAGGTTGTTATTATTCCTCAATGGCCAAGTTACCTTCTCTTTTGCTGCCCTATCTTCCCTTTTTTTTCCTATTCAGTTTGATGTGACATCATGCCAAGGTGTATTGTTTACCTTCTGCATGGTCATGATGGTGTCTGGACTGGTCCTGGCCATTGCATTGCCCTACGGATATGTAAGTTCTAATAATAATACACTTTATTTGTAGAGCACATTGTCACACATGAAAGCCTGCAAAGTAAAGTGCTATACATAGCAGGAAGTATAACTACCCTAATCAGAAACTATATAATGAATGAGGTGAATAAGTAAATGCAAGTGGAGACTAACATGAGGAATTGGCAGCGTTTAGACAGGCTGCCAATTCTGCCCCCCCACTAACTAGTCTTTTGACAAATCAGATCAGATCTTTCTCAGAGCTCATCCGATTGGCCAGAAGACCAATTAGTGAGAGAAAAAAAACCCATCAAGCATACAGCTGCGTCAGATATATCATATCAGCTTGTTTTGTGCTCCAGGTGCCCTGGGTGCATGGTGTCTATGGTGCCTTGGGAGCGTTACTTTTTACCATGGTAAGTGTAAAACCTATATAGTCTGTTTTTACTTGACAGTCCACCAATTACAAAGAGAGATGTACAACTACTGTAATACTTCAACTCTTTTCTCCGTTTCAGTTTTTGGCATTTGACACCCAGCTACTGATGGGGAACAAGCGCTACACAATAAGTCCAGAGGAATACGTCTTTGCCACTCTCAACATCTACCTCGACATTATCTACATCTTCTCCTTCTTCCTGTCCCTGTTCGGAACAGAGAGGACAAACTGAATCCACCTCCAGGCCAGCATCTCAGCTTTTCCATCCAAACACGGCCCGTATTCATAGTCTCAGAGTGGTAGTGCTGATCTAGGATCGGCTTTGGCATTTAGATCACGGTGAAAAGTGTCATACACACAGGAGGGGATATGATCCTAGGTCGACACTACTCGGAGACACGGTATGAATACAGGCTCTGATCTCACCAGATGTACTGTACACAACCCATTGATCCACCACTTCTTCCCACAGTCTCAGCTTAGTGTGATTTTCCTTCCCCCTCTAGCATGATATGGACCTATACTACTTTATTGTCTGCTTAGCTGTCAATCTCCAGAATGTACAGTACTTTTCACATATAGGGTCGGCGATCTATAGAATTACATTGCTAACGGTAGATAGGTGTGAAAAACACATGCAAAACACTGAGTCTGTCTAAAAGCTAGAACGGTAGGTGTTTTTGTCTTATGCAGATGTGATGTCCTTGCTTTCTCCCGTCTTTTAACAACAACAGTCATGAATGACACTGCTCTACAGGAGCTTATCACCTCTTATGAAGAGGAACGTAAAAATATCTGCCCTGAAAGGCATGAATATCTGAATATCTTTCAGTGTAGCAACGTAGACATCATTGTGCTTAGTTCATCAGTAGTGCACTAGGCTACATCCAATTCCACCAGAGCATAACACATTGTGGTGACCCTCAGCTTTAGAGTAGAGCGAGAGAGAGAGTAAAGTAGTTCCTTTTTTTGATCCAAACTTGGGAAATTGTTTTATCACTCAGCATCGTCAATAAATCCAAAAAGGACAAGACACGTATCCATGACAAAATAAATTAAACACATATTAAGACACATTTAAATCAATGGCATCTGTGCACAGCATGTCTGTGGTTTGTTGTTTCTCCTCCAGTCTGTCAACTCTTAGCCTACTGGTTGAAATCTCAAAGGAACATTAGATCCCGAGCATGCATGCAGGCAATTCAATCCAATTTCTGATTTCATTTGAACGTAGGCAAATTGCTTGGCTTTCCTTAGCTGCTTTAGACGAAACATGAGTTAATCTAGTTGCACTAAAACTGGAGATGTAATGCAACCCTGTCAATATGATGAGCCATAGTCCAATGATGTCAGTAGGGGTTTACTCACCACCCTTCTCTTTCTTTGTAACATTCTGTTCTGTATTATTCCCTCCATGTTACAATTTTCCAGCTAGGTTGGCTGCTATTTAACTCTTTTAAGTTTTTATTTATTTACAGATAGCTAAATGGGAGTCATCCCACTGGGCACAGATGTCAATCCAATGTCTATTCCACATTGGTTCAACGTCATTTTGTTGAAATGACGTGGTAACAACGTTGATTCAACCAGTGTGTGCCCAGTGGAATGTATTTAGAATCTAAATACATGGCTCTGGGACTGGGTTAAACCAATGCAACATATGCTTTGCTAAGCATGTTTTGGGGGCCAATCTTGAAAACCTTTACAATGTGGGGATGTGGAAAATATATGTATTTGCTCCAGTAGTTAGTTATACAGTGCCCTCCATCATTTTTGGGACAGTGACACATTGTTGTTGTTTTGGCTCTGTACTGTAGTGCTTAGGATTTTAAATTACACAATGACCATGAGGTTAACATGCAGACAGTCAGCTTGAATTTGTGGGTATTTTCAATCATATCGGGTGAACCATTTAGAAATTACAGCACTTTTTGCATATAGTCACCCCATTTTAGGTGACCAAAATTATTGGGACAAATTCCCTTTATATTTGTATTAAAGTAGTCAAGTTTAGTATTTGGTCGCATATTCCTAGCACGCAATGATTAAATCAAGCTTGTGACTCTACACACTTGTCGGATACATTTGCTGTTTGTTTTGGTTGTGTTTCCGATTATTAGACATTCATGGTAACATTCATGGTAAATAATGTATTGTGTCATTTTAGAATCACTTTTATTGTAAGTAAGAAAATAATAATGTCTCTAAACACTTCTACATTCATGTGGATGCTACCATGATTACGGATTGTCCTGAATGAACCGTTAATAACGATGAGTGAGAAAGTTAGACGCACAAATATCATACCCCCAAGACATGCTAGCTAACCTCTCACCATTACAATATCAGGGGAGGTAATCATAGTAGCATCCACATTAATGTAGAAGTGTTTAGAAACATTATATTCTTATTTACAGTAAAAGTAATGACACAATACATCATTTGCCATTCATTTCTATTGGGCACAAAATAATCTGAAACACGACCAAAACAAACAGCAAATGCATCCAACAAGTTGTTGATCAAAAGTTAAATGTAATTGTTGCGTGTTGGGAATATGGGACAAAATACTACACTTTTGACTACTTTAAACAAATCAAATTGTATTGGTCACATACACATGGTTAGCAGATGTTATTAAGCGAAATTCTTGTACATATAAGTGAATTTATCCCAACACGTTGGGTCCCCTAAAATGGGGGGGACTATGTACAAAAAGTGCTGTAATTCCTAAACGGTTCACCCGCTATGCATGAAAATGCACTCAAATTAAAGCTGACAGTCTGCACTTCTAACCTCAAAGTCGTTGTATAATTTCAAATCCAAAGTGCTGGAGTACAGAGCAACAACAAAATCACTGTCCCAATAATTACAGAGGGCACTGTAAATTGATGGCTTAACCTCGTGACATAATGTTTTTATAGACACTGAAAGAGTTGATATTTTTTTGTAAAAGCAAAGAGTTTTGATTATTGTGACAAGAAAGAGTTAACTTTAAACATGCTTGCAAACTTTCTTGATGTGTACATGGCAAGAAAATAATACTACATTGTATTTGGCCTGAAAAAAAGCGTGCATATATTTTCTTAATAAAACCCTGAATGGTTCATCTGTGTATGAAATATGTGGCCTTGGAATAGTCTTATCTGAACAAATTGTACTTAATTTGCTGTTGTAAAAAAAATGTTTCTATTGGTTAAGTGCGTTGAGTGTTATTCCATAGTGTGTTAGAAAATGAATTTCTGTTTACTTGCTGTAAATAAAATAAAAAATTTACTCACCAATCTTCTAGGTTTTTTTGTATCTCCGACACTAAACTAGATACGAGCAACGATTTATATTATATTGACAAGATAGTTGAGGGACCGCTCTAACAAATGGACATTTTCCACATTCGACACTCATTTTATCCTCCATAGAAAAATTCCTCACTTTGTGGTCTCATTTTGGCGGACAGATTTCGGATGGAGTAAACCCTCTCGTTCCGCCTCTACTTTTTGATACGAGTTGAACTGACGTTGACTTCGTCAAAGAAGCGCCATAAAAAAAGTATTCCAACCAGCCAATCGCGTTTCATTAATAATTGTATCTATTCAATTTGCTCATCCAATGAAAACGTGTCATGGAAGAACGCCAAGGTCGGCCATGTTGTGTGGTTTCCATTAGTTACCACAGCCACAAAGTCAAACTTGGCTATTTCCTACAAATTCATTTGTAAGACATTTGCTTTTTGGTCCTAATTTAAGTTTAGTGTTATACATATGGTTGGCAGTGTGGTTAAGGTTAGGTTTAAAATCACATTTTAAAAATATACATTTTAGAAATAGGGATGGTTTTTTACTTAGTGGCTGTGGTAACTAGTGACGACCATGTTGTGGTTTTGAATGAGGAAGAAGCGGGAGAGGTTAGAGGTTATCGTTTAATGAGTTATTTTTTTATTTGAAGTACCACATTGCGTTACTTTGGACTTCTTTGCTATTTAAGAAATATACATGGCATTGTCGAATGTGATAGTAGTGATTGAAATCCTAGTCGCTACAGCCACATAACCAGGATTGTTAGCTAGCTAGTTTAGCTAACCACAAGCCAGCTAATTTCAAGGGACGGAGAACGGTAACTTGATATCTAGCTGGTTAGCAGTGTTGTTTAGCTAACTAGCAACGATTTACTTTCCCCGGTCGAATGACGTTGGGTGGCTTTATGTGTTTTTTCCTGCGCTGGCAGGCGGGTTGGAAGCAACCATAGCGATACACATTTTCGCGGGCGGGAGGTTTTAAACTTCTCTAAACATGTTCAATAAATTTTATGAATTAATTGGAACGGGTTTCGCTAATCTCCGCAATGGAGTACCAGCTCCCGACCAACAAGATAATGATACACACGGAGTACAACAAGGTGGTCGGATAAGGACAAAAAGACCCATCGACTGGTAAGTTAGCTAGCTAACATTAGAATAACCTTATCGGTAATTTGTTGTGTAGTAATCTAACTTGGCTAACGTTAGTTTACTAACGTTAGTAATCTAATATGCTAACGTTACCTAGCTAATTTAGCTTAGTGTACCTGCTCGTGGTGGCACTGGATGACCTAACTAGATGCTATGTTTAGCTAATTGTCAACTATGTGTGAGTTGTAGCTAAACTTGCGGACCTGTCTATTTGAGATGGTGGTGAGATTTCGACCAGCCAGTTAGCTACTACTAGCTAGCTAACGTTACAGAAGTATGGCACACTGTCTGACACAGTTGGGTTGAGCAACCAAAGTGCGTACTCAGCAAGACCTCCCCGCACTGTCAGTGATTCTCTGGCACATGTTCATGTTGAATATTGTTTCCCCCCTGTTTTTTATAGTTTGGAGGATGGTGACCAAGATGACCAGGCACTGGCAGTGAAGAGATTTCGGATGGGTAAGCTAACAGCAATCTTTGCTGTGCATTTTTGCAAAAGTATTTGGGCACCCTTTCAAATGAGTGGATTAGGCTATTTCAGCCACACCCATTGCTGACAGGTGTATAAAATAGAGCACACTGACATGCAATCTCCATAGACAACCATTTACAGTAGAATGGTCTTACTGAAAAGCTCAGTGACTTTCAGCATGGCACCATCTTTTTTATTTATACCTTTATTTTAACTAGGCGAGCCAGTTAAGAACAAATTCATAGTTTAAATGACTGCCTAGGAACAGTGGGTTAACTGCCTGTTCACGGGCAGAACGACAGATTTGTACCTTGTCAACTTGGGGATATGAACTTGCAACCTTTCGGTTAATAGTCCAATGCTCTAACCACTAGGCGACACTGCTGCCCCATCTTAGCATGTCACCTTTCCAACAAGTCAGTTTGTCAAATTTCTGCCCTGCTAGAGCTGCCCCGGTAAACTGTAAGTGCCGTTATTGTGAAGTGGAAACATCTAGGAGCAACAACGGCTTAGCCGTGAAGTGCTAGGCCACACAAGCTCACAGAATGGGAGTGCTGAAGCGCGTGGCGCATAAAAATTGTATGTACTCGGTTGCAACACAAGTTATCAAGTTCCAAACTGCCTCTGGAAGCAATGTCCGCACAAGATCTGTTCGCCGGGAGCTTCATGAAATGGGTTTCCATAGCAGAGCAGCTGTACAATGCCAAGTGACGCTGGCGTGGTGTAAAGCTTGCCGCTATTGGACTATGGAGCAGTGGAAACACGTTCTCTGGAGTGATGAATGCTTCATCATCTGGCAGTCCGACGGACGAATCTGTGTTTGGCGGCTGCCAGGAGGACGCTACTTGTCCCAATGCATAGGGCCAACTATAAAGTTTGGTGGAGGAGGAATAATGGTCTGGGGTTGTTTTTCATGGTTTGAGTTAGACCCCTTAGTTTCAGTGAAGGGAAATTTAACACTACAGCATAGACGATTCTGTGCTCCCATCTTTGTGGCAACAGTTTGGGATGCCCTTCCCTGTTCCAGCATGACAAGGCCCTCGTGCACAAAGCGAGGTCCATACAGAAATGGTTTGTTGAGATCGGTGTGGAGGAACTTGACTGGCCTGCACAGAGCCATGACCTCAACCCCATTGAACACCTTTGGGATGAATTGGAAAACCGACTGTGAGCCAGGCCAACTCGCCCAACATTCCCGGTGTCACAAATGCTCTTGTGGTTGGATGGAAGCAAGTCCCTCTAACATCTAGTGGAATGCCTTCCCAGAATAGTGGAGGCTGTTATAGCAGTAGAGGGGGGGACCAACTCTATATTAATGCCCATGATTTTGGAATGAGATACTTTTGGTCATGTAGTGTTCCCTATCTGGTTCCCTATCTGAACTGATCTGATGTGTTTGTGCATATGACAACAGGGGTCTTCATTGACACAGTGAAGACTGCAGCTGAAGGGGTGAAGAGCCATAGCTCCAACGTGGCATCCTGGGTACGGAATAGTGTGACTCCTACCTTGAGGAACATACTGCCCACTTCCCCAGACCCCCCTCCGGAAGAACACTTTCATGAAGAGCCAGCAAAAGAGCTTCAGCCTGAACCCTCAACTTCTGCACCTCATCCCTCATCTGTCTGGGAAGAGACTGAGGTATTGGATCTCTTTATGGTGTTTCAGGGCTCTTAATTTACAAAGTGTTAGTGCTTATCTTAGATAAGTTTTCGAGTTTTAAATCATAATGAATAGGGGGGGGGGGCTTGACTATAGATCAGCACTTTTGTGACAGTTTTTGAATATGAGCCCAGATCTAGTAGTAGATTCATACATATTCATTACTCCAGTTTATTACAGGCCAGCGCTCTGTTATATTCATATTGAACAATGATGCCATTTGTTTTTATGGTATTGTTTTCAGGTCCTTGAGGTGAGGTACTCTGATCCCCTGGATGGGATGTGTGTCGCTCCCTTGACAACTCTGGAATGGAGAAACTCTAAATCAGGCAATACTCTTTTCTAAGAATGTCTATGAAACCATTCCTGCTGCCGGCTGGAAATGTCAGTAATGTTGATATGGAACAGTTGTTTAATTGACACACTTTCTCTCCTCCTCCGTTCACGGCAGAGTCCTTTAGAATTGAGAAGACGATGATAGGATCGAAGGTTTGCAGACGGCAAGTGTGCATGGCTCTCACACATCGTGATGCGCCCAAAACGAATGGGCACTCTGTCAGTCTGCCTCATTCCTCCAGCAGTACCCCTAAGCCATGTCCCTCTACCCGTCTGGGCAGGAGCCACCTCAGAACACCTGCACCAACAAGGTCTGTTCATATTGTCAGTAGATCTAGGCCTGCCTTTCTCACTGGGTAAAAAATGCATTCTGCTATTAATCAATCATTGAAAACCTTGAAAAGGCTTGATTTTTGAACAGTGCCCTTTGCAAGGTTGTTAAAGAGCTTGAATTTCAAAGTGCTTGAAAGTGTTCTATTTCCTGTGCTTGATATGGTTCTATTCACAATAATATGAGTAACATGTTCGGTGCAGTAATTGAATTCTCTCTGTAGCCAGTTGACCTCAGCAGGATGCAGCTCTTTCACCAGCATGTATGAGAAGTCCTTCCCCATCCGCGTTGTGCAGAGTCCTTCACACGGCAGCCCTTCCAACCGCCTCCTCAGAGCCGGGGCTCGCTGCACCGCGCAAGAGGTGAGATACCAGCTACCAGAATATTTATGGCTCCCACTTGCTGAACTTTTGCTATTGGTGCTGTTTTCAAATAATGCTGTTATGTAACAGAGTTATTTGAAAACAGCCCAACAGCTAAAAGGATCCAGGTATTCTCCAGGTATATTCAGGACTACGTGATAGAAGCATGGTGTAACTGAACTTCCCTCTGGGGAAAAAATACTTATTCTATTGTGTCTATCCGTGTGTGTGTGTGTCTCGACTAACATAAGTCCATATAGATACAATAGAATAAGTATTTTTCCCCAGGGGGAAGTTCAGTTACGACCTGCTCATATCACGTAGTATATACCTGGGGAATGTCACATTTGAGTGTTGTTGCCTCTACCTCATATCCAGCTTTATTTATAATATAGAGTGATGGGTCCTCTCTGTGTTGCTCCAGTCTGTCTGTGAGGAGGAGAAGATTGTGTACAGACAGCTGCTGGCCATGGTCTCAGGTGGCCAGTCCTTGTCGTTCCACAACGGCAGCCCCCATGGCTTTCCGCGCTCACACAGAGACTTGTGAGTATAACAAGCACACCGCTAATGCTACAGTCCTCTCGCTCTCCTCAAGTCCCCGAGGATGACTGACAGTTCAGTCGTGCTCAAGTACCTGTACTCTCACGTTGATGCAACCACACACGTTGTCATCAGGAAATCCACCCTTTTCTACTTCTCCCCGGGGTTTGATTGTCCTACGTCTTGGCCATTTGGTGTGCTGGTGCTCCTTTCTAATAATCTCTCTCTCTCTCTCAGCACCAGCTTCCTGAGCACCAGCAGGCATCTGCTCCAGTGTTCGTCCCCTACGGGGGCAGGAGATGCCTCCGAGGGCCCCAGTGAACCCCAAAGCCCCCGTCCAGAGTTCAGCCAGGGCTACAGCAACGTCCCCAGCCCAGGGAAGGGCTCCTCCAGTGGGGCAGGGAACCACACCTGGGCCCCCGACTCAGACCTCAGCCCCAGGGGACCAGAGACACTACAGTCTGCCCTCTCTCCAGCTACCCTACAAGACACCTCTTCTCAGGACACACAATCATCAGGTGAAACGTCTTAGCCCGTTTCCACTTCATCAGAGTCGATGTAGTAGTTCATTGACCCCAAGGAGGGACATTGAATTATCACCACCAGCAGTATACAGAGACAGGACATGATAACGCCGCGGTGCCATCTTTAGTTTTATGTGTTGTGTTTCTATAAAAGCCTGTTTGTCTCTCTTGTACTAATTTGGACCGTGGCTTGTTCTGCAGTGCATGATGGGGACTCCGTAATCATTGTGAAAGAGCAGAAGGGCAAAAAGCCATGCAGTTCAAGGTATGTGTTTTGAATCGTTTATGTTGTTGTGCGTTATTTACTTTGTTTCCCATCTCGCCTGCTTACTCTCCGTCTGTCTCTCCAGTGTGCCATGCTTCCAAGCTGAACTCTGGATCAAGGAATTGTAAGTCCCCTAATTTGTCACCATTCCTTGATAAATCCATACGGCGTATGTTGCTGTGCGCCTGTGCATACTGAATACAATTGAAATCCTCCTCAAGCTCATTCTAGAAGTCCTCAAGTCGGATGTGTGTGTCTGTGTTTTCCAGGACGAGCATGTATGACTCTCGTGCCCGGGAGAGACGGAGGCAGATCGAGGAGCAGGAGGCCCTAGCTGCTCAGCTGCTGAGACAGGTAGTTAGCATCCCCTTCTCTGCCCTCAATGGTGTGACGTCAGCCCTCGTGTCTATACCGTGTCCCACATTTACCACCGATGCGACCAATGGGAAAATATAGGAAGTTTTCCCCTCTATGCTTCGTTCAACCTGTAGGTTATTAACTATATGAAATGAGGATGCTCTTTTACATGGGGAGGGCCGCTCTGAAATCCGCATTCAACTCAACTTGTCCTGCTAAGCCTGTATTCAGTAGAAAATGATTTGGTCGTCTGTCTAACCCTCCTGTCCTGTGGTCTGGTCCAGCGTCTGTCAGATGACAGCCAGCTGGGCAACAGGTCCGTGGAGCTGCATGTCAGAGTCCCTCTGGAGAAGGAGGTTCCTCTGGCTCCTCTCGTCGAGGGACCCAAACCCGCCGACGAGTTCCCTGAGCTCACCGAGGTACAATTCACAGTTTGTTTTTACCTCCGTATGTTGTGCCTATTTCTGCACTTTGCGTTTGTGAGCCAGCTCATTACCAATAAAAATGCATTGCGATAATTGTACTAGGTGTGTTTCTAAATAAGTGAAATGGATTTGCTCACTGTGTGCGTCAGGAATGTACATAGCGTGCAGCCTTTAGCTGAGCCGGCATGTTTGCGTGTCTGTGGCCAGGATATGGAGGGGGAGGTGTGCCGGGCGCTGAGGGGAGGCAGCCAGGACGAGATGCTGAGTGAAGGATTCAGACTCACCATCACACGCAAAGACCTCCAGACACTCAGCCACCTCAACTGGCTCAACGACGAGGTGAGAGCACGTCACACGCTGCTTCTGTTTATATCGTTGTCTCATACCACTGTTTTTGGAGATGGCTAGTCATTTCTTCTCTCTGTGTGTCTGTGCCTACACAGAAAAGAGAATAACTAATACAGAAGGGGTGTTTCTGTGGCTCTATGCTGTTTTCTCTGCTTGACCCCCCCCGCTTCCTCTTTCCAAGGTGATCAACTTCTACATGAACCTGCTAGTGGAGCGCGGGAAGGATCCCGGCCTGCCGACGGTCCACACCTTCAACACCTTCTTCTTCCCCAAGCTCCGCGGCGCAGGCTACTCTGCCGTACGCCGCTGGACCAAAAAGATGGACATCTTCTCAGTGGACGTCATACTGGTGCCCGTCCACCTCGGGGTACACTGGTGCCTCTCTGTGAGTTATCATACAATATGTTGTACTTTGCTGCTGCCCGTCTACCTGGGGGTACAGTGGCCTGGCCTGGTTATGCATCCACCATAGTTGCTGGAGCCAT
Source organism: Oncorhynchus keta (assembly GCF_023373465.1). Lineage (NCBI taxonomy): Eukaryota > Metazoa > Chordata > Actinopteri > Salmoniformes > Salmonidae > Oncorhynchus > Oncorhynchus keta. The sequence continues at coordinate 41,687,229 of NC_068447.1, forward strand.
GCTGGGAAAGGACTATGTGAAAATGGAAAACAATCGGAGCCAGCACAGTACGGTTTAGATTGGTTCTATAGTGGGCATCGCACTAGACAGAATCTGTCGTGTGATGTTTATATTGACTGTTATATATTTTTTTCTATTAAAATATATATATATATATATATATGATTCTCTCAGGTGGTGGATCTCCGTAAGAAGACTGTCACGTACTTTGATTCAATGGGAGGGAACAATGACGAAGCCTGCAGGATATTGTTGCAATATCTGCAGCAGGAAAGCAAGGACAAGAAGGGCAAAGACCTGGATACGTCAGAATGGACTCTGCAAAGCAAGAAACGCAATGTACGTGTTACACTATATCTAACCCGAGATCTCAACTCAACATGCTTTGACACTTCACTGATAGATGTTGCCATCTTTTGAAAAATGGATCTCAAGCCATTTCTCCCAACAGGAGATTCCTCAGCAGATGAACGGAAGTGACTGTGGAATGTTCACCTGCAAATATGCTGAGTACATCACCAAAGACAAGCCAATCACATTTACACAAGTAAGTACTTCAACCGCCAAGCTGTCACTGTGTCTGTTGGGGGGGGGGCGTGTTTTAATACCATCTTGAGGTGTTTTGAAAAAGTTTTATTTGATAAAATGTTGAATTAGGCCTTTACTACTATAGCCCATAACGCAGTGAATAACACATTCATAAATGGCAAAGACAGTCAAAGAAATCTATGCGGTGTCAGTGTCTGTCCTATATCTGGGAGATAAACAAAAAATATTTTCTCAGCCTTTCTTTTTTTTGACACACATTTAACCCCTTATTTTTGTAGGCACAAAACTACCTCCATACTTCCATTCATTTGTTTGGGTTAGCTTCAGACGAGTCCCGTGACACCTGTGGGGGGTCATAGAGCAAAACGGAGAACACCATCGTGTTCGTGAGAGTCAACTTTCAATGGATGGTTCATATTCGTTTTGTAGGCCTAACCGTTCGGACTTCAGGATTCATTTTGTGAGAAGACTGATTTTTTTCCGGGATGTTTCATGGTCTGACAAACACCGATGCGATGGATTGAGATGCAGCCCATGCAAATAAAGGGTTATCTTTAGCTTAAACTGTTGGATTTTGATGGATTTTATTATTATATTACTTGGATTGACATATGGGTGTGTCAATACTCTAAAACAGCCCTGTTCTATATTTGGAACACTGGCTGCATTTAGAATGCACTGCATATGTTGCCAAAGCAATTGAATTGATCAGTATTTCTCCCTGGTTATACGGACAGACTTGCGTTTTGAAATGCAGGGATCAATCATGTAGCGTGAGGTAGAGAGATGCTGGGAAATTCCACCAGAGCAGACTGGCCTAAAGCTGTTTTGCACTTGTAAGAGACCGCTGTTTATTTGCTCAAATGTGATGCCCGGTCACTAAGAGATTGGCACTTGTTGGCGACTCTGCTTTTAATGGAAGTGTGCATTCCCCGGGGGGAAGAGTGTCCCTCAAACAGAGCAACTAGTGGTAGGGAGAGATGAATAACCCTGTGGAATGAGACATCACTCGGGAACAGCAGAAGCGGCCAAAGTGGAACCTACCACGCAATTCATTGACGACGAGCCTTGTTTTCCACAGTGCCTGTAGCTGCGGTAGTAAAGGCTTTCCTTCCATTTTTCGTCGTAGTATGACAACTACAAAATAACAATGTGCCTGTCGCGTTACCCATCCTCTGACTGTAGTCCAATGTGGAGTAGTACTGAAGCACGACATTGCATAACAGCAGTTTGCTAGCTACATATTACTTCAACTGCATTGCTTGACCAATATTTTTAATCTCTAACGTTACCACAATGAAGAACAATGGCAAGTTGAACTTTTACAGGTTTTTTTTTAATGAAGGCAAGCTTGCACTTTTTTTCTTTCTTTTTTTTTACATTTGCAGAAACGTTAAATGCTTTAGCTAGAATCTTTTAAATCTGCTTGTTTGCTCAGGAGTCCCTAAAACATGAATTACAATTCATACAAATGTCAAACGCCCATATATCGGGGGGGCATTGTTATTGAGACTATGAGTAACTAACTCAGTATTTAACTCCGTATTTCCCTTCCCTCCAATTGACAGAAACACATGCCCTACTTCAGGAGACGCATGGTCTGGGAGATATTGAATCGGAAACTATTGTGATGAAATTGGGAAGAGATTTCTGAACAGGCCAAGAGCGAGGAAGTGTCTGAAATGACGACGGTGCCCATGACGCTGTGGCTGTTCCATTACAGGAGGATACATTTATTGCAACCACAACCTCCTGTGTATTAGCAAGCAAAGGTCTCTCTTTCAGTTGGGGGGGTTGTTCTCATTTACAAATGATTACTCTGAAATGTTCCCGTCAGAGCATCCCGTCTAGTGAAGTTGGGCCAACCAGTGCAACTGCTTGTATTTTTGTCACTGTCGATATTTTTGTAAACTACTCAGAAGTATAGTTCGACGAGAGCTTGGTGACGTGATGACTGTTAACACCTTTTATTTTTCTAGTCTATGGTCAACACCCCTTACCTGGTTCAATAAACTGGTTAAATGAGAGAACAGAGTTCGAGATGCAGTGACATTCTTTGCTTTATATCGGGAAACCCACATTTGACAGTGGTTTTTAGCTAAATGGAAAATATATGCAACTGACCTCAGAGTATAATTTGTAAAAGGGTATAGGCCTAGATATGGCAGTGGTGTGTTTCCATACATTGCTATTGTGTGGTACTTGAGGTGACACGAGTATCCTCATTGGTTAATTGGACCCCATCAACAGATAAGCAGCCGTGATGCTTCCGTGACCAAGAGACCTGTTATTCCAAGACTAAATTGTGTAACCTGAAATTTAAAGTCTATTTTGTTTTAATAAGCAAAGCAACAAACAAAACCTTTAGTGCATTTTTCTCTGGATATTTTCAACATGTGTGTATATACTGATGAGTATACAGTTTCTTGGATAATGTATTTAATATACATTTTGTACCTTTTTATTATCTGTTTTGTATCTAGAACAAAGTCTTTTTAGAAATAAATTCCTCAAGTATTGTGTGTGCATCTGTTTGGAAAGGTGTACTTTACATGACATACGCACTTGGTAATAATAAAAGGCACATGGACAAAGTATAAAAATAATGTGGATTCCTTTTAATAAAAAAAATGACCTAGTTCAAAAATAACATCAACCCCCCCCCCAAAAAAATAATATTGAAAAGCTGTTAGTCTAGAAAGGTGGATTTTTATTTATTTTTAAGGCTGTGTTTAAAACACCGCCATAGACCTGCTAGTGTGGCACATAAGGGCAAATTAATGATTGACCAAAGTGAAAAAGATTGTACATGACTGCTTTATAATGGACTTGATAAAGCCAGGGGATAGATGTTAAGGCTGTGAGCCAATGACTATGAAATGTGTTCCTTTTTAACCTGACATGACGGTGACTTATTGCTGGACGGAGCTTCAGCTAATATTTCCTCCCTCTAGTTGGCATTGTACAATGAAAGACAAAGCAGTAGAGCCCACTCCTACGCAACCTTTAAAATCCTAAATTAGCAGCAAGATGTTTCAAGTGGACTTCATGTAAATGATTGTCTGAACTACAGCAAAGGGCAAGGGCATTCCGACATCTCAAACTAATGCTGAATATTTTTGATTTTAACTCAAATCTGGAATGATTGTCGTCAAAATTAAATGAGTGTAACAAACGTTAAATTGGGGTTTCCTAAGACTGATACTACGTGGGTGTAAATATTACAATAAAATAATTCCTGTTTTATCAAACACTTTGCAGACAGTACATAAATGTTTCCAGATAGCACCCTTTTTAAATCTTCTCTTGGTGAAATCTACAAGGCATTTCTGATAATATTCTTCCTACCACAAATTAATTCATGAGACAATTCATAAAGCTTATTACTAGTGTCAACAAACCTTTTCATGTACAGTCACAAAATAATGAACTACAGATGTATTCTAAACCAAGCATTTGATCACTTAGAAATGTCTACCGGATGATGTCTTTGAAAACAAACAAAGAAATCAACAACCAATATTTTGGTTGACCAACAATAAGGACTGTGTATCCCATTTTTAGGAGATAGTGTGAGGTCTTTAGCAAGATATCCGAGTGATTTTTCTCCAACCTCATGAACCATGCTGTACATGGTAACACTTTATTTGGATAGTCCACCTGTCGATGCTCTTTCTACAGATGGTCATACTATCACCGATTTAAGGTTAGTAGATAGCCTGTAGAGCATATACAGACATTCCCTTTCTATGCAGCGATCTCACTGTCATTTCGATGAACAGCGAGGCGTGTATAATCTTACAACTAAACGTTTTGGATGAACTCAAATGAAAGCCACCAATAGCAGAATGCTAAGTTTCAAAAGTCACTATTGACAAACAAACAGCCCATTGTCACCTGAAAAAGTTCTGAAATTCATCTATAGCGTAAGTATTGCATTATTGTGGATGTGTGTGTGTTTTTTTATTTATTGCATAGATCACTGGCCTTTTTAAGAAACAAAACAGTCTGATTTGATTTTTGACCTGGGATTTATGCCTGGTTTGTGAACGTTTGACGGAAGAGTGAAGCTATGGAGACAGTACCCGCTGTGACTGTGCGGGGCAGCCTGGAGAACCATAGAAGTTAAGAGTTTAGAAAACGTCTCCGAATCTTGCACACGAACACTCAGCTAACTTTACATTGCTCTTGTTGGGTAGGAAGTATTGTTACTTTTCACACCGCATTCCCTAACCACTGATTTAGTGACTACTCTACCACGTAGGACACATTTCTGAAATCATTTCTAAGAGCCATTACACTTAGAGCTCGATTCAGTCAGCGAAGCTGAAATTGTTACGGATTGCGCAATAGACATTTAATGGTCATTTCCAATTGAGCCAACATATGCAGTTTACGGTGAATGCGGTCACATTGCCTTTAAATTTCAATTGGGATTGAATCGAGCCCATAATTATCTTGGAGTGATGAGTAGTTGAGCACACCTCTTTAAAACGGTGAACGTGCCAAAACTGATGACACAGACCGATTTGAAATCTCTCAAACATTTAGAGCATTTTCCATGTGATTGAAAATTAAAACAGAGATTGAGAACAAGAAAAAACAAAAATGACTAATGACAGACATTATTCCAAAAGAAAAAGCCAACAAATCTTTCAAGAACAAATCTACTTGTCCATAGAAACATGTAACCACTCACTGCACACTACCAAAAAATAAAATGTATCAATCTGAAAAGTATTCAATCGAATAAAAAAGATCTCACAAACTTTCTTTAAAAAAAAAAAAAACTGTCACTCAGAATCAAAACAAAACCGAATAAACAAAAACAGAGGCATCTATAAACAGACGGAGAGAAAGTAACGTTGGATCTCAAATTTACTTGTTTAAACTACGAGCGCAACACACTAATGTGAACTCCTGACAACAACGTTGGGTCTGTTTAAAAGGGTAGCAGCTTAACCCACTAAAACCAAATGTAAAGACTTATTTATGTTGTTGGTTGGCATTGGAGAAATATAATATTAAATTCCCCAAATATAACCAGCAACTAAATGTATTTCATGTCAAATTTAATCATGCATATATATATTTTTATTCCCTGCATGATTTTATTATAATTGGCCAGAATCAGGAAATAATAAATTCAATGTTTGATTGTCTTTAGCTTTATTTCTAAATATCTATTTAGATTCTGAGAATTATTGTGAGAATTTCAACTAGGGACCCAAGTGCTAAAAACGGTATCTGAGTTGATAGTACCAGATATGAGACCATCTATGATCTAAGTAACTTAAGCAGTTGGTTCAGCCTTCTCTTGTCAAAAATGTACCGGTAAAAACACTGTGAAGTGAACAAAAACAACAATGGCATTGTGAAATGAACAAAAAAAATCTTTGATTATTGACTTTTTCAATCTATACTAAAAAAATACAGGTGAAATCAGCATATTTTACAACAAAAAAAGTACAGCTAATCGACAACACATGTTGTTGTAACTTTTATGATCCTGATTTCATTCTGACTCCCCAGAATATTTAGGAAAATAATTTGTTAATATGTGCACAAAAAGAAAAATCCTGTGTTTGGTTTCTCTTTCTTCGACTGTAGAGTCATGTTCTGTGGTCAAAATAGATGCCCCATGTTCTGTTCGTTTTCACAGTATCCATTCGTCTGTATTCAAGAGTTTACCATAACCTCTGATTTTGAAATATCCTTTTGTCCATCGTGTGACTGTCTGGTGCTTCTGTCCAGAGTCACTATGCGCTGAGCTGTACGGGCCCGCAGGTGGCCCAGGAAATAGACTCTAGTATAACCCACCTGTCCCTCCTCTTCACTTTCTAAGCTGATAGGAGTAACCTGTGTGTTCTGTGGGAGTCTCCAGGGAGACCTGTTGCTGGATGGCACTTTCCTGTTAACATATTGAAGAAGAATTCATCAATCAATCGTCAGTAAAGAGACCAGTTGTTTCATACCACATTATAGTTTTAAATGTGTAAATGCAACACATTTTCCCCACGGGGACAATAAAGTCAGTAAAGTAACTTGTAGTAGGATGTTTCTTACCTCGACTGAAACAGTGGTCTGAGGCACTTGGGTGTACTGGGGGATGTAGGTCCCTTGCATAGATGTGTTTGCAGGCATATACTAAAATAGAGAGGAGGAAACTATTAGAACGTAATCATCAGGGGCACAACTTTCACTGGGAACAGGGGGGACATGTCCCCCCCCACCCACATTCTGAAATTGCATTTGTTTTATCATTGGAATGTGAGACAAAATGAGGCAACGTTGTGCTTTAGGACCATGTGGACGCCTCCAAGCGGCCGGGTAGGCTGTTTGGAGTTTTTATCCAACTGGATAAAAAAATATATAGAGGGAAAAAAATGGATTATGCCCCCCCACTTCTTAATCCAAAGTTGCGCCCCTGGTAATCATTCTAGAATTTTATTCACATTTGTCTCTTTTCTGAGTAAAACTGTCTTCATTGAGGGATAAAAAGTGGCGTTATGGATGGCACTGACAACACAATGTCTTTGTCCAAAGTATCTACTGTATGTCGAGACAGTAGTGTTCCGTTGGGACTGACCGTGCCACTGCTGCCCATAGAGAGGTGGCTGAGCTGCTGTGTGAGAGGCCCCATCATAGGGGTTGGCTGGATGGACATGGTATGGTCCATGCCTGGCGTCAGGACTTGGCCCTACGGACACACACACACACACACACACACACACACACACACACACACACACACACACACACACACACACACACAGAGTTAACATTCACATACACAAACAAAAATGCACGTATGCACATACACACACAATTGTTTGTCACGCAGCTCAAACATCGAGTGCAAACATCACACAGAGTGCCGGTATGTTTATGTCTAACAGGTGTTTCTCTCAGACACAGAAAGTGAGAGACAGGCAGATCACACTGATTCACTGATAGGCAGTAACAGACCCACAGTAGCAGTGGGTAAAACTCACTGAGGGCTGCATGAGGTACGACTGATGATGATGCATCCAGGACTGTGGACTGTGGATCTGCAGCGGAGAAGACAGACACACAACATAAGATGTGTGCTCTCTGCAAATGTTCAGAATGAAGCAATAAGGGCCAAAGGCCTGTGGTATATGGCCAATATACCACGGCTAAGGGCTGTTCTTAGGCGCAACACGGAGTGCCTGGACACAGCCATTAGCCGTGGCATTATTGGCCATGCACCACAAACCCCCGGAGGGGCTTATTGCTGTTAGAAACTGGTTACCATTGTAATTAGAGCAGTAAAAACAAGCATTTTGTCATACCCGTGGCATACAGTCGGTGGTCAGCCAATCAGCATTCAGGGCTCGAACCCGCCCAGTTTATAACAAGAAATAAATCCTCTGTACACAGTAATATATCCACAGAAATACAACAGACGGACCTGGTAGGTATTAACAGGAGAGTGCATGTAGGGGACGAGGGATGTCTGAGCGATCATTCTGTTAGGGGCCATACTGTAGGGAGAGGAGTAGAACCTGCAGACACACAGAGAGAGAAGAAGAAGAAACCCATCAGTATCCAACACACACTGTCATCCCTGCTGTACATATGTCCAGGATCATCTCATTGAGGTTTTAACACCTTTGATCAAACCGACAGCGTCGCGGCGCAAAATGGTACGCGGCATCATCTGGCTCTGTGCGCAACAAAAGTTCGACATTCGCCTGCTGCTACCATTTACGGCCAAAGCGCAGCGGTGTACCAAAATGCAATGACTGCCGTTGGTGTGGTGGAGGCGTTGGTGGAGTATTCGCTCACCCGTTCTGTAAGGCTGTGGTGGGGTCATAGGTCAGTGTCATTCCTCCCTGTGGTCAAACACATTCAGATACAATGCAGTAAGCACACATACAGTAATACATGCGTTTGAATGAGAAATATCTAACCAGAAAGAAATTGGGACAAAAAAATCCCGCTTGAGCTTTAAAGTAACTGTCTCACTTTTAAAAGTTCATGTTCTGTTACCTCATACCCAAATGATGTTGTTGACTCATTCTATACTCGTATTTGTGCCCAAAGCATAAATTGGAGAGAAAACACTTCAAACTTGTATCTCAAACCGACCATTTAAAAAATGCTTGCTACTTCCTTGTAAAAGATGAAGCAACACAGTTACTTTAATGTCACTGTACTTAAAAACAGTTGAAAGTACCTGAATCGCCTTGGTGAAATGGCAACAAGAAAGACTACAGGGAAGACGGTAGACTGTTGACTGTCTGAATGAGAACTCACCGTTTCCCCATCTGTTGTCCAGGGACGGCCATTCTGCAGGTACTTTCCCTGGCTCTGTCTCTTCTTCTGTCCTCCGTCTGCAAACTTACACAACAGGGGTTCCAATGGCACTGGGAGGAGAGGAGAAGAAGAGGGTTGAGTGACTGTGGAGCACTGAAGGGGTTTAATCTGTGTGTTTATACTGTTTATTATACATTATAAACTGGGTGGTTCGAGCCCTGAACGCTGATTGGCTGGCAGCTGTGGTATATCAGACCGTATACCACAGGTATGACTAAACAGTTATTTTTACTGCTCTAATTACGTTGGGTAAACAATTTATAATAGCAGTAAGGCACCTCTGGAGTTTGTGATATATGGCCAATATACCACGGCTTAGGGCTGTGTCCAGGCACTCGGCATTGCGTCGTGCTTAAGAACAGCCCTTAGCCGTGGTATATTGGCCATATACCACCGGGCCTTATTGCTTAATTAAAATATGACAGTGAACCAAGATACTGTGGAAGATCGAGCCTTTCTGTTGCTCCTGACCCTTTCAACCAAGGCATCATACAGAATAAACTTTGTTCTCAAAAGAAATCGAAAACATGATGAGATAAAGATGACTCACCGGGTACTCCAGGTGGAGTCTTGATATATTTGCCATTGAAATGTTGAATGATAGTCTCACATTTCTCTGTTGACTCCATCCTGCAAATAAAACTTGATTTACAGGATGCTGTACTATCCCCAGTAACCAGCAGAGGGCTCAGCAGACAGGTGAGTTTACCAGGGGCACGTCTAGCAGGACACAATGTTTTGGAACGCTCAGAGAGAAATAGGCTATGTAGAACAAACATGCCTCTCTAACATACAGAATCACATCACCTCTATTCATGGCATTTCTATCTGCAATGTTTGACAGCATTTGGCAACTGAATATGACCCTGGCAAGCTAGCCATGCCTTGACAAAGCCAAGATATATATGATCATAACATTGCATTTGTCAATAAATGTTTAAGTGTGGAGATACAGTGGGGCAAAAAAAGTATTTAGTCAGCCACCAATTGTGCAAGTTCTCCCACTTAAAAAGATGAGAGAGGCCTGTTATTTTCATCATAGGTACACTTCAACTATCACAGACAAAATGAGAAAAAAAATCCAGAAAATCACATTGTAGGATTTTTCATGAATTTATTTGCAAATTATGGTGGAAAATAAGTATTTGGTCACCTACAAACAAGCAATATTTCTGGCTCTCACAGACCTGTAACTTCTTCTTTAAGGGGTTCCTCTGTCCTCCACTCGTTACCTGTATTAATGGCACCTGTTTGAACTTGTTATCAGTATAAAAGACACCTGTCCACAACCTCAAACAATCACACTCCAAACTCCACTATGGCCAAGACCAAAGAGCTGTCAAAGGACACCAGAAACAAAATTGTAGACCTGCACCAGGCTGGAAAGACTGAATCTGCAATAGGTAAGCAGCTTGGTTTGAAGAAATCAACTGTGGGAGCAATTATTAGGAAATGGAAGACATACAAGACCACTGATAATCTCCCTCGATCTGGGGCTCCACGCAAGATCTCACCCCGTGGGGTCAAAATGATCACAAGAACAGTGAGCAAAAATCCCAGAACCACACGGGCGGACCTAGTGAATGACCTGCAGAGAGCTGGGACCAAAGTAACAAAGCCTACCATCAGTAACACACTATGCCGCCAGGGACTCAAATCCTGCAGTGCCAGACGTGCCCCCCCCCCTGCTTAAGCCAGTACATGTCCAGGCTCGTCTGAAGTTTGCTAGAGAGCATTTGGATGATCCAGAAGAAGATTGGGAGAATGTCATATGGTCAGATGAAACCAAAATATAACTTTTTGGTAAAAACTCAACTCGTCGTGTTTGGAGGACAAAGAATGCTGAGTTGCATCCAAAGAACACCATACCTACTGTGAAGCATGGGGTGGAAACATCATGCTTTGGGGCTGTTTTTCTGCAAAGGGACCAGGACGATTGATCCGTGTAAAGGAAAGAATGAATGGGGCCATGTATCGTGTGATTTTGAGTGAAAACCTCCTTCCATCAGCAAGGGCATTGAAGATGAAACGTGGCTGGGTCTTTCAGCATGACAATGATCCCAAACACACCGCCCGGGAAACGAAGGAGTGGCTTCGTAAGAAGCATTTCAAGGTCCTGGAGTGGCCTAGCCAGTCTCCAGATCTCAACCCCATAGAAAATCTTTGGAGGGAGTTGAAAGTCCGTGTTGCCCAGCAACAGCCCCAAAACATCACTGCTCTAGAGGAGATCTGCATGGAGGAATGGGCCAAAATACCAGAAACAGTGTGTGAAAACCTTGTGAAGTCTTACAGAAAACGTTTGACCTCTGTCATTGCCAACAAAGGGTATATAACAAAGTATTGAGATAAACTTTTGCTATTGACCAAATACTTATTTTCCACCATAATTTGCAAATAAATTCATTAAAAATCCTACAATGTGATTTTCTGGATTTTTTTTCTCATTTTGTCTGTGATAGTTGAAGTGTACCTATGATGAAAATTACAGACCTCTCTCATCTTTTTAAGTGGGAGAACTTGCACAATTGGTGGCTGACTAAATACTTTTGCCCCACTGTATACATGATATAGTACGCAGGAATCTATTTTTTGCATTTCCTAAAGTAGCTGTGACCTAAAACTTTATTTCAGAGGTGTCAAAGTTGGTTACCTGGCAAAGCCCACTCCTCTGCTGGTGCCGTTGGCGTCTCTGAGGATGCGTGTAGAGATGACCTGACTGAAGGGCTTCAGTATATTCTCCAGCTCCTGCTCATCCATGGACACAGGCAGGTTGGAGATGTACAGGTTAGTGGGGTCCTGCTCCTGTTGCTGTGGAGGGAGGGAGGGAGGAATACAAGGTTAAATTTGCTCGTCCATAGACACAGGCAGGTTGGAGAAGCACAGGTTAGTGGGGTCCTGCTCCCGTTGCTGGATCACAGACAGGGAGAAGAGAGAGAGGGGCCTTTAACAACATACACACTTGCCTTTCTAAGCTTGACAACGTTTTGAGGAGGCTGTGGAGAGGAAAGAAGGGCACTGGAGATGTCGAGGACAACTATTCTAGGGAGAATGTTCTTGTAATGTTACCTGTAACATTCCCTTCATGTTTGTGTGTCCAGTTTTCTGTAAGTTAGGGGAACATTTTGTATCTATGTTAGCAAAATCCTTCTGAGAACACCAACCAAATGTTATTTATCACATGCGCCGAATACAGCAGGTGTCGACTTTAGCGCGAAATGAGCCCTTTCCCAACAATGCAGAGTTAAAAATATATTTTAAAAAAAATGGAAATAGTAACACAATAAAATAACAATAACAAGACTATATACAAGGAGTAGTGGTACCGAGTCAATGTGCAGGGGTATGGGGTACTTGAGATAATTGAGGTAATATGTACATGTAGGTAGGGGTAACTAGGCAATCAGGATAGATAATATACAGAGTAGCAGATATATATATACAGTATGTGAAAGGTGTGAAAGTGTGTCTATGTGTGTGTGTTTTTGTGTGTGTGAGCGTATGTAGCCTATGTCTGTGTTGGAGTGTCATTGTAGTATGTCTGAGTGTGTGTAGAGTCCAGTGAGTGTGCATAGAGCCGGTGCAAGAGGGCCAGTGAAGATAAACAGGGGGTCAATACAAATAGTCAGGGTAGCCATTTGATTAATGGTAGAACCTGCTAAGGAGCCTTTTGGTCCCAGACTTGGCGCTCCGGTACCACTTGCCGTGTGGTAGCATAGAGGACAGTCTGTGACCAGGGTGGCTGGAGTGGTTAACACTTTTTAGGGCCTTCTTCTGACACCGCCTGTTATAGAGGTCCTGGATGGCAGGTAGCTCGGCCCCAGGGATGTACTGGGCTGTACTCATTACCCTCTGTAGCGCCTTATGGTCGGATGCCAAGCAGGTGCCATACCAAGCGGTGATGCAGCAAGTCAAGAAGCTCTCAATGGTGCAGCTGTAGAACTTTTTGTGGATCTGAGGGCCCATGCAAAATCTTTTCAGCTTCCTGGGGGGGAAGAGGTGTTGTTGTACCCTCTTCACGACTGTGTTGTTGTGTTTGGACCATGATAGGTCCTTAGTGATGTGGACACTGAGGAACTGGAAGCTCTCAACCCACTCCACTACAGCTCTGTCGATGTGAATGGGGACGTACTCTGCCTTCCATTTCCTGTAGTCCATGATCAGCTCATTTGTCTTGCTGACATTGAGGTAGAGGTTGTTGTCCTGGCACCACACTGCCAGGTCTCTGACCTACTCCCTATAGGCTGTCTCATCATCGTCAGTGATCGGGCTTACCACCGTCGTGTCATCTGGAAACTTAATGATGGTGTTGGAGTCGTGCGAGCCCACACAGTCATTGGTGAACCGGAGGGGACTAAGCACGCAGCCCTGAGGGGCCCCCATGTTGAGGGTCAGCATAGCGAATGTGTTGTTGCCTAAACTCACCACCTGGGGGCAGCCCGTCAGGAATTCCAGGATCCAGTTGCAGAGGTAGGTGTTCAGTCCCAGGGTCCTTAGCTTAGTGATGATATTGGAGGGCACTATGGTGTTGAACGCTGAGCTGTAGTCAATGAACAGCATTCCAAGCCGGAAAGGGCAGTGTGGAGTGCAATAGCGATTGCATCATTTGTGGATCTGTTGGGGCGGTATGTGAATTGTAGTGGGTCCAGGGTGTCCTGGAGGATGGTGTTGATGTGAGCCATGACCAGCCTTTAAAAGCATTTTATGGCTACAGATGTGAGTGCTACGGGGCGATAATCATTTAGAGAGGTTACCTGGGCATTATTTGGCACAGGGACTATGGTGGTTGAAAATGTCAGTGTAGACACTTGCCAGCTGTTCAGCGTATGCTCTGAGTACGCTTCCTGATAATCCATCTGGCCTTGCGGCCTTGTGAATGTTGTTGCACACACACACTTACACACTCACACACACTGCAGACTTTGGACTGATCAGAATTTTAGGTAGGCTAATTAACTTGTGAAGCTTATTATGTGAGCTTCATCAGAAGCACTTAAATGAACTGGTATACGACTACTATATATTGATTTTATCTCAGACTTTTGTAGCCTTCTGGACTCAGAGAGCTACTCTCTCAAGTTGTCTTGTTGGGGCGAGTGACTCTTTGAACTTACAATGGCCGTTATATCTATTTCTTGTGCTCTATTCTATTTGCCTCATGACTCCTGCGTGCTTTGTTGACTATGAACATGCTTGTTTACCCAACTGTGGGACAGACTATGTTTGTTCCCACACTAGGGACTCTGACTCTCTATTGGTTCGACAGACTCTCGGCCTCTCATCCTATTCTAACCACCTCTCGCCGGCTTTGTATTCATGTTACCTGATGAAATTGCTGTACAATATAATCTTGTTGCCATCTGATGCACATTCAAATGTCATCAAAAATGAACACTGCAGAGCTCGCCCCTCTGCCGTGCCCTGATTTTATTACTGCTGATGATATCTGGAAATGTGCATGTACACCCTGGGCCATCTACACCCTGGGCCATCTACTGTTGCTATCCCCAATCTGACTTGTGCTCTGATATCTGTTCCACAGATTTCTGCTCTCGTAAAAGTCTGGGTTTTCTGCACGTTAACACTAGAAATTATTACCTAAAATGTATCAATTGAAGGTGTGGGTTCACAGCTCCAATCCAGATGTGTTGGTCATTACTGAGACGTGGTTAAGAAAGAGTGTTTTGAACACTGATGTTAACCTTTCTGGTTATAACCTTTTTTGGCAAGACAGATCTTCCAAAGGGGGTGGAGTAGCAATCTTTACCAAGGAACACCTTCAGTGCTCGGTTGTCTCCACCAAGTCTGTCCCCAAACAACTTGATCTGCTGGTTTTAAGCATTACACTTTCAAATAGCTTCTTGTTGACTGTTGCTGGGTGTCATTGTCCACCATCAACACCGGCCTGTGCTCTACCTTCCCTAAACTCTCCCCTGGCCCCTTACACTATGTCTGAATTTGTCCTAAACTGGAACCTCATGACCAAGCCCTAAAACAATGGGACTCCCTAAATCTTTCCCAGATTATTACCAATCCCACAAGGTATGACTCCAAACACCCAGAAAAGCCTACTCTCCTTGATGTTATCCTCACAATTAGTCCTGATAGGTATCAGTCTGGTGTTTTCTGTAATGACTTTAGTGATCACTGTTTTACAGCCTGTGTTCGTAATGGCTGCTCACTGAAACGACCTGTCCTGATTTGTCATACACGCTTGCTAAAAAACTTTAATGAGCAAGCCTTCCTTCATGACCTGGCCTCTTTAAAATGGTATAGAATCAGCATGATCCCCTCTGTCAAACACGCTTAGACCTTCTTTTTTTACATTTTCAGTGGTATTGGTACACGCCCATAAAGAAAATTTGAATTAAATTTGGTTCAGCCCCTGGTTCGACCGTGATCTGACAGAGATACTCCACCTCAAGAATTCCATTTTGAGAAAGGCTCGGCACACACATACTTAGGCTGACTGGCTGTCGTTCAGGAAAATGAGAAATACGTGCACTCAGACTATCTGGAAGGCCTTAGTTAGTTATTTTAGGGAGCAGTTCTCTCTCTGTGGGTCTAACCCCAAGATGTTCTGGAAAACGGTTAAAGACCTGGAGAATAAACCCTCCTCCTCACAGCTGCCCATGTCCCTTAATGTTGATGATGTGGTTGTTACTGACAAGGAGCTCTTTAATCACAACTTCATTAAGTCAGGATTCCTGTTTGACTCAACCATTCCTCATTGCCCGTCCAACATTTCCTCATCTTCCACCCCTTCTAATGCGATTAGCCCCGATTCTCTACAAAGTTTCTCCCTGCAGGAAGTCATTGAGTCTGAGACGTTAAAGGAGCGCCTTAAACTTGACCCCCACAAAACATCTGGCTCAATTGGTTTAGACACTTTGTTTTTTAAGGTTGCAGCCTCTATCATCGCCAAGCCTATCTCTGTCTCTCCTCTCTGGGGAGGTCCCTTTGCTGGGAGATCAAGCTGATCTTAACTGTGTTGAAAAACTAGTAAATAATCAACTGACTGACTTTCTTGATGTCTATAGTATTCTCTCTGGTATGCAATCTGGTTTCCGCTCAGGTTATGGATGTGTCACTGCAACCTTAAAGGTCCTAAATGACGTCACAATTGCCCTTGATTCTAAGCAATGTTGTGCTGCTATTTTTATTGATTTGGCAAAAGCTTTTGATACAGTAGACCGTTCCATTCTTGTGGGCCGGCTAAGGAGTATTGGTGTCTCTGAGGTGTCTTTGGCCTGGTTTGCGAACTACCTCTCTCAAATAGTGCAGTATATAAAGTCAGAACATCTGCTGTCTCAGCCACTGCCTGTCACCAAGGGAGTACCCCAAGGCTCGAACATAGGCCCCACGCTCTTCTCGATTTACATCAACAACATAGCTCAGGCAGTAGGAATCTCTCTCATCCATGTATATGCAGATGATACAGTCTTATACTCAGCTGGCCCCTCCCCGGATTTTGTGTTAAAACGCTCTACAACAAAGCATTCTTAGTGTCCAACAAGCTTTCTCTGCCTTTAACCCTGTTCTGAACACCTCTAAAACAAAGGTCATGTGGTTTGGTAAGAAGAAAGCCCCTCTCTCCACAGGTGTGATTCCTATCTCTGAGGGTTTAGAGCTTGAGGTGGTCACCTCATACAAGTACCTGGGAGTATGGCTAGACCGTACACTGTCCTTCTCTCAGCATACATCAAAGCTGCAGGATAAGGTTAAATCTAGACTTGGTTTCCTCTATCGTAATCACTCCTTTTTCACCCAGCTGACAAACTACCCTGATTCAGATGACCATCCTACCCATGCTAGATTACGGAGATGTAATTTATAGATCGGCAGGAAAAGGTGCTCTTCAGTAGCTAGATGTTCTTTACCATTCGGCCATCAGATTTGCCACCAATGCTCCTTATAGGACACATCATTGCACTCTATACTTCTCTGTAAACTGGTCTCTGTATACCTGTCGCAAGACCCACTGGTTGATGCTTATTTATAAAATCCTCTTATGCTCTACTCACCCCTATCTGAGATACCTACTGCAGCCCTCATCCTCCACATACAACACCCGTTCTGCCAGTCACATTCTGTTAAAGGTCCCCCAAAGCACACACATCCCTGGGTCGCTCCTCTTTTCAGTTTGCTGCAGCTAGCGACTGGAACGAGCTGCAAAAAACACTCAAACTGGACAGTTTTATCTCCATCTTTTCATTCAAAGGCTTTGCGAGATGTATTGTTGTCTCTAACTTCTTGCCTTTGTGATGTTGTCTGTGCCCAATAATGTTTGTACAATGTTTTGTACTGCTACCATGTTGTGCTGCTGCCATGTTGTGTTGCTACCATGCTATGTTGCTGCCATGTTATGATGTTGTCTTAGGTCTCTCTTCATGTAGTATTGCGGTGTCTCTCTTGTCGTGATGTGTGTTTTGTCCTATATATATTTTTTTTTTATCCTAGCCCCGTCCCTGCAAGAGGCCTTTTGCCTTTTGGTAGGCTGTCATTGTAAATAAGATTTTTTTCTTAATGGACTTGCCTAGTTAAATAAAGATTAAATTAAAACAATTAAAAGACAAATTGGCTACGGAGAGTGTGATCACACAGTAGTCCGGAACAGCTGGTGTTCTCATGCATGGTTCAGTGTTGCTAGCCTCGAAGCAAGCATAGAAGGAATTTAGTTCATCTGGTAGGCTTGTGTCACTGGGCAGCTTGCAGCTGGATTTCCCTTTGTAATCCGTGTTCGATTTATATATTCCATGTCCTTGTTCATCCATGACTCGGAGATTCATAGGATATTACAGTTGCTCTTCACAGGAACATTCCTATGAAAATGTTAGTTAATGACCTAATGAGACTCTTAAGGACATGTTCTCTCAGTTGTGGGAACGTTTGTTGTTAGCTGTGAGTCTGGCTGGACTTCTCTCTCTACTCCTCTCTTTGCCTTCCTTTCTCTCTGTCTCACTCCCTCTCTCTCTCTGCCTCACTCCCTCACTCACTCTCTCTGTCTCTTAAGTACGTCTCTCTCAAGTCCCCCCCCCCTCAACACTTTATTAGACAGCCAGTCACCGAGAGAGAAGAAGACAGGCCCATTGTGTGAGACTAGCTGTGTTAACAGCACTGAGTGTTCATGCGTCAGTGAAGTAATGTGATATCACAGAATAGTTGCAATTCAATGGGCTCTGAGTCTCTACGATAATTGGGTGATCTTTGTGGAGAATTATATACACTGTGTGAGGGCAGATTTGGACAGAGACTGGAACTGAATTCATTCCTACGGTTCCACGCACCATCATATTCCCAATGGGGCTCTGACCAGGGACCAAATATGTCAGTCACATGCATAATCCTGACCTTGAATTCATATGCAGGCATCAGTAAAATTATGCAGCTGTGACAAATACGATCTGAAGCTCAAAGTAGTCCTTCCCAAGTAGGAATGCTTGGATGATGTCATATACTTTTGATTAATTCGATAGATCTTCCACTTCTACTCAGTAAACTACCTGCCTGCCCAAACAAATTGAATTGAAATAACAGCAAAGTAAGATACTTGTATGATAGCGTATCTGAATTTCAACCATAACTGTTTTGCATATTCATTAGTGTGCAGATGTGATTAAAAAGCTGTAAAATGCATTTGATATTCATCTCAAGCTCATGAATTATGCATAGTGCAATCACTGCGACCTGCAGTGAAGGTGATTTGTCTCTCCCCGAGGAACACACACACACACACACACCTCTCATTGCCACATCAACAACAACCAACACCAAATCGACACTTTGCAAGCACACACACACACTATTCCAACCATCAGAGACACACACACCTAACACCACTGAGAACCCAACGATTTTAGAGAACGTTCCCTTCGAGGTAATCTGCAGTTCAAACAATAACAAAGCTGTTTGGTAAACAGCTGAGGGACGGGGCTGGAGAAATATAACCCCTCTCAAATTCATAGACAGAGGTATGGATGCAAGGACTGACCATCCATGATATGCAAAATATTGTTTTAATCATGTTTTGAGGCTATGGAGTGTTGGTTTACAATTGCATTGTTTTCACAACAATTGTGTAAACAAGCTTATATTATTGGTTGTGATGGGGGTACGACCGTCTCAAAAGGTCATTAAAACCTCTTGATGCTAGCAATCCCGGATCCGGGATCGTAATTACAGCCTCAAGCTCATTACCATAACGCAACGTTAACTATTCATGAAAATCGCAAATGAAATGAAATAAATATGCTAGCCTTTTGTTAACAACACTGTCATCTCAGATTTTCAAAATATGCTTTTCAACCATAGCAAAACAAGCATTTGTGTAAGAGTATTGATAGCTAGCATAGCATTAAGCCTAGCATTCAGCGGGCAACATTTTCACAAAAACTAGAAAAGCATTCAAATAAAATAATTTACCTTTGAAGAACTTCGGATGTTTTCAATGAGGAGACTCTCAGTTAGATAGCAAATGTTCAGTTTTTCCAAAAATATTATTTGTGTAGGAGAAATCGCTCCGTTTTGTTCATCATGTTTGGCTACCAAAAAAACCCGAAAATTCAGTCATCAAAACGCCTAACTTTTTTCCAAATTAACTCCATAATATCGACTGAAACATGGCAAACGTTGTTTAGAATCAATCCTCAAGGTGTTTTTCACTTATCTCTTCGATGATATATCGTTCGTGGAAGTTTGGTTTCTCCTCTGAATCACTCCAGTGTTTAATTGCTAAATTGCTAAATTGTAATTATTTCGCCACTAAGGCCTATTTATTGCCTACCTCCCTTATCTTACCTCATTTGCACACACTGTAAATATACTTTTTCTCTATTGCATTATTGACTGTATGTTTGTTTATTCCATGTGTAACTCTGTGTTGTTGTTTGTGTCGCACTACTTTGCTTTATCTTGGCCAGGTCGCAGTTCTAAATGAGAACTTGTTCTCAACTGGCCTACCTGGTTAAATAAAGGTGAAATAAAGAAAGAAAGAAAGAAATACTTCAAACTGCATTCACCCTACTGCTTACACCTATAGTTACTGTATAAATGAACATGTAATCATGTATGTTGAAGTCTGAGAAATATGTACGTTGAAAACACTGTGTGTGTGTGTGTGTGTGTGTGTGTGTGTGTGTGTGTGTGTGTGTGTGTGTGTGTGTGTGTGTGTGTGTGTGTGTGTGTGTGTGTGTGTGCGTGCGTGCGTGCGTGCGTGCGTGCGTGCGTGCGTGCGTGCGTGTATCCCTAAACTTGCCAACAGACGGTAAGAGCTATGAATGGATCAGTGGTTCACCAATCAGGACCTTGATGGGCTTGGTATTGATATTTTATTAGGCTCCCCATTAGCTGTTGCAAAATCCCAACTAGCTGTTGTGAAACATGACATAATAAAGAGAGCATTAATAGACAAGATCAGCTCAAGATCAGAACTACATACATTTAAAAACGACATTCATAAACTACATATCACACACAAACTATCCAGGTCAAATAGGGGAGAGGTGTTGTGCCCTGAGGTGTTGCTTTACCTGTTTTTTGAAACCAGGTTTGCTGTTTATTTGAGCAATATGAGATGAAAGGGAGTTCCATGTACTCATGGCTCTAGATAATACTTTGAGCTTTTTGTCAGTGCTGAGTGTAAGTTGACTATGAAAACAATGTGGAATTTTCAACCCATTAATGTTTCTTTATAAAAAATAAGAAATTATGCAGTCAGTCTTTCCTCAACTCTTAGCCAAGAGTGACTGGTATTATAGTATTTATGTTAGCCCTCTGATTACAATGAAGAGCAAGACATGCTGCTCTGTTCTGGGCCAGCTGCAGCTTAACCTTCGATAAAAGAGTTGAATTTGTCTTTCTGCACCTAATTTCATTTAAAGTACTCAAATGTTTTTGTTCCATCATTCTTGGCTTCATAATACAGTTTCTTCTTCTTTTAGTTGAGTTTAGTCACATCATTTCTCGGTTTGCAGTAAGTCCGCCAGTCAGATGTACAGCCAGACTTATTAGCCACTTATTAGCCACTCCTCTCATCTCTTTCAATCATACAGCTTTTCAACTCCTCATCAATCCATGGAACCTTAACAGTTGTAACATATAGATCCTTAACAGGTGCATGTTTATCAATAATTTGAAGAAGTAACTTCATAAATTCATCAAGTGCAGCATCTGGATGCTCCTTAATAATCATAAATATTTTTTTACATCATCCACATAAGTCTCAGCTAAATCTTTTGTATAATCTCTTATACACTATTTTAGGCCCAGCTGTTTTAACTTTGGCTTTCCTGGATATAGCCACTATATTGTGATCATTGCATCCAATGGGGACAGATACAGCTTTAGAACAAAGTCCTACAGTACTAATACAAATGTGATCGATACATGTGGATGATCTTGTTCCTGTAGTGTTTGTAAACACCCTGGTAGGTTGATTAATAACCTGAACCAGATTACAAGCACTGGTTAGAGTGAGAAACTTCCTCTTGAGTGGACAGCTTGATGAAAACCAGTCAATATTCAGGTCCCCAAGAAAGTAGACCTCTCTGTTTACATCACACACACTATCAAGCATTTCACACACATTATTTAGATACTGACTGTTAGCACTTGGTGGCCTATAGCAACACCCCAAAATAATAGTCTTTAGACCAGGCAAATGAACCTGCTACCTACCACAGCACTTCAATAACAATTGCCATGAGATCTTCTTTAAGTAATACAGGGATACGGCTCTGAATATATACAGCAACACCTCCCCCATGAGCATTCCTGTCTCTTAGATGTTATATGCTTGTATTGCTACTGCTGTATCATCAAAGGAATTATCTAAGTGAGTCTCAGAAATGGCTAATATATGAATGTTATGTGACGTTAGCAAGTTATTGATGTCATGAACCTTATTTCTAAGGGTACATATATTAATATGGGCTATTTTCAGCCCTGGGTAGATTCTCAGAGTTAGACATAATATGGAAATTAACAAACTAATCAAGAGAAAAGAGAAAACATTCAGCAGGCCATTAATCCGTTGGTGTGTGTTAGTGTGCGTGTGTCCTGCGGGGTTGAAGCTACAAACCCATAGGCTTGGAAACAGTAACAAGGCCTGAAAACTGGAAACCAGAATGTTCTTTCAATGTTCTCATAAAACCTGTCTCGAACATTCATGTCTTATATTCTGAGAACATGGCAACCATATTTTGTGTATGTTTGATGTGACGTTGATGGAATATTCTCCCCCCCCCCCCCCCATATATTTATTTTTCTTCAACTTTTCTTTAACTAGGCAAGCCAGTTAAGAACAAATTCTTATTTACAATGACAGCCTACCCCAGCCCTAACCCGGACGATGCTGGGCCAATTGTGCCCCACCTTATGGGACTCCCGATCATGGCCGGTTGTGATTACAGCCCATAATCCAACTAGGGTCTGTAGTGACGCCTCTAACACTACAATGCAGTGCCTTAGAACGCTGCGCCACTCAGAAGCAATAGATAAAATGTTCCCCTGACTAACGGAGAACTGGACCACTCAAACGTTAGGGGAACATTATGGGTAACATTACAAAAACGTTCTCTCTCCCTAGAATTGTTAGCTAGGAAGCTGATCTCCATTTGTGCTGGATTACTGACATTCACAAGTGTTCTCACATACTGAATAACCCATATTTCAGTCTGTATATATGTCTGGTGTTCATTGGGAGGTTTACAACCTTGGCTGATACCTACCCAGACACATTTCTGACTCATTGTGAGTCATTCTGGTGAAATGTCATCTGTTCTGATGCTGTGTGTGTGTGTGTGTGTGTGTGTGTGTGTGTGTGTGTGTGTGTGTGTGTGTGTGTGTGTGTGTGTGTGTGTGTGTGTGTGTGTGTGTGTGTGTGTGTGTGTGTGTGTGTGTGTGTGTCTGTGTGTGTGTCTGTGTGTGTGTCTGTGTGTCTGTCTGTGTGTCTGTGTGTGTGTGTGTGTAGTTGCCAAGTGTAAGTTAAGTGTGTGTCAGAAATGGTGTGGGGCTGAGGTTGGAGCAGTTTGTGCTTGCGTGCGTGGTTGCCAAATGTGTTGTGAGTCATTTCTGGTGAAATTCGCATCTGCCTCGTTCTGATCCTGTGGGCTGTGTGTGTGTTTCTGTGTCATGGACGGACTGTATGTGTGTCTGTAGTTGCCAAGTGTACGTTTAGAGTGTGTCAGAGATGGTGCGGGCCTGAGGTTAAAGCAGTCTGTGTGTGAGTGTTTGCGGATGCCAAATGTGTGGTTTGAGAGTTTGCCGAGAGGCCAGCCGGTGTGACAAGGCTCGTGGCTGGGCATTGGGCCCTGGTACTGGGCTGGGGAGGCTGGGGAGAGAGCTGCTCAGACAGTGACTCAGCCTCCTGCCTCCCTCCACCAGGGAGAACAGGCTAGCCCTTTGTACAGGTTGCTGAGGGAGCAGGAGCTGCCTGCCTGGGACACACTCCCTGAGCACCTCTGTAAGACACACACGCAGGCAAGCGCAGGCACACACACACACCGATGGGCTTAATTGGTCAACACACTACTCTCTCAAGGGTCACCACACAAAGACAAAAGAACAACCACAACAAGGAGAGCTCTGCTCTCAGAAAAGGGGGGAGCGATATAGAAACAGGGGGAGCGAGAGAGAAAGAGAGAGAGAGTAGACATCTTACCTTAGCCATCTGAGCCTGGACTCCACCAGCTTTCAGTGCTGTCACTGCTTTCTGTGCCGCGGACGGACTGTCAAAGTCAACAAAGCCATAGCCTGCAGGGACAACGACAGACAAATATACTTTGAGTTGTGACACTGAGAAGTACATACTGTGGCAACAGGCCTAGGGCAGGGAGTTTTCTGACTAGGACTATGTGACCTGACCATAGACTGTAACTAGGGACCAGGGTTATTCCTTGCCAGGTAACATGATAATGAAAACCACCTGTCCTTAGGCATGAACATAGAGAGAGATACAGTATCTACCTATGGCCATGACACCTCAAATCATGCAGGTCCTGTGCAGGTAAGCATTGAATGGGGCTGAAACAGCAGACAGGTTAAGGATAATATGACAGAACAGAACCTCTGTGGTGGAGGCAGGTTTAGGATAACGCTACAGAACAGAACCTCTGTGGTGGAGGCAGGTTTAGGATAACGCTACAGAACAGAACCTCTGTGGTGGAGGCAGGTTTAGGATAACGCTACAGAACAGAACCTCTGTGGTGGAGGCAGGTTTAGGATAACGCTACAGAACAGAACCTCTGTGGTGGAGGCAGGTTTAGGATAACGCTACAGAGCAGAACCTCTGTGGTGGAGGCAGGTTTAGGATAACGCTACAGAACAGAATCTCTGTGGTGGAGGCAGGTTTAGGATAACGCTACAGAACAGAACCTCTGTGGTGGAGGCAGGTTTAGGAGAATATAGTCTATCCTTCTACTGTGGCCAGATGTGGCAGGCAGAAACTTAAACAAGAGGCTCCCACGCTGAGGTCTGTCCAACGCTGGTCAGACCAAGCTGACTCCACACTCCAAGACTGCTTCCATCACGTGGACTGGGACATGTTTCGTATTGCGTCAGATAAAAATATTGACGAATACGCTGATTCGGTGTGCGAGTTCATTAGAACGTGCGTTGAAGATGTCGTTCCCATAGCAACGATAAAAACATTCCCTAACCAGAAACCGTGGATTGATGGCAGCATTCGCGTGAAACTGAAAGCGCGAACCACTGCTTTTAATCAGGGCAAGGTGTCTGGCAACATGACCGAATATAAACAATGCAGCTATTCCCTCCGCAAGGCTATTAAACAAGCTAAGCGTCAGTACAGAGACAAAGTAGAATCTCAATTCAACGGCTCAGACACAAGAGGCATGTGGCAGGGTCTACAGTCAATCACGGACTACAAGAAGAAACCCAGCCCAGTCACGGACCAGGATGTCTTGCTCCCAGGCAGACTAAATAACTTTTTTGCCCGCCTTGAGGACAATACAGTGCCACTGACACGGCCTGCAACGAAAACATGCGGTCTCTCCTTCACTGCAGCCGAGGTGAGTAAGACATTTAAACATGTTAACCCTCGCAAGGCTGCAGGCCCAGACGGCATCCCCATCCGCTCCCTTAGAGCATGCGCAGACCAGCTGGCCGGTGTGTTTACGGACATATTCAATCAATTCCTATACCAGTCTGCTGTTCCCACATGCTTCAAGAGGGCCACCATTGTTCCTGTTCCCAAGAAAGCTAAGGTAACTGAGCTAAACGACTACCGCCCGTAGCACTCACTTCCGTCATCATGAAGTGCTTTGAGAGACTAGTCAAGGACCATATCACCTCCACCCTACCTGACACCCTAGACCCACTCCAATTTGCTTACCGCCCAAATAGGTCCACAGACGATGCAATCTCAACCACACTGCACACTGCCCTAACCCACCTGGACAAGAGGAATACCTATGTGAGAATGCTGTTCATCGACTACAGCTCGGCATTCAACACCATAGTACCCTCCAAGCTCGTCATCAAGCTCGAGACCCTGGGTCTCGACCCCGCCCTGTGCAACTGGGTACTGGAGTTCCTGACGGGCCGCCCCCAGGTGGTGAGGGTAGGCAACAACATCTCCTCCCCGCTGATCCGCACAAGGGTGCGTTCTGAGCCCTCTCCTGTACTCCCTGTTCACCCACGACTGCGTGGCCACGCACGCCTCCAACTCAATCAGCAAGTTTGCGGATGACACAACAGTGGTAGGCTTGATTACCAACAACGACGAGAAGGCCTACAGGGAGGAGGTGAGGGCCCTCGGAGTGTGGTGTCAGGAAAATAACCTCACACTCAACGTCAACAAAACTAAGGAAATTATTGTGGACTTCAGGAAACAGCAGAGGGAACACCCCCCTATCCACATCGATGGAACAGTAGTGGAGAGGGTAGCAAGTTTTAAGTTCCTCGGCATACACATCACAGACAAACTGAATTGGTTCACTCACACTGACAGCGTCGTGAAGAAGGCGCAGCAGCGCCTCTTCAACCTCAGGAGGCTGAAAAAATTTGGCTTGTCACCAAAAGCACTCACAAACTTCTACAGATACACAATCGAGAGCATCCTGGCGGGCTGTATCACCGCCTGGTACGGTAACTGCTCCGCCCTCAACCGTAAGGCTCTCCAGAGGGTAGTGAGGTCTGCACAACGCATCACCGGGGCAAACTACCTGCCCTCCAGGACACCTACACCACCCGATGTTACAGGAAGGCCATAAAGATCATCAAGGACATCAACCACCCGAACCACTGCCTGTTCACCCCGCTATCATCCAGAAGGCGAGGTCAGTACAGGTGCATCAAAGCTGGGACCGAGAGACTGAAAAACAGCTTCTATCTCAAGGCCATCAGACTGTTAAACAGCCACCACTAACATTGAGTGGCTGCTGCCAACACACTGTCATTGACACTGACCCAACTCCAGCCACTTTAATAATGGGAATTGATGGGAAATGATGTAAATGTATCACTAGCCACTTTAAACAATGCTACCTTATATAATGTTACTTACCCTACATTATTCATCTCATATGCATACGTATATACTGTACTCTACATCATCGACTGCATCCTTATGTAATACATGTATCACTAGCCACTTTAACTATGCCACTTTGTTTACTTTGTCTACATACTCATCTCATATGTATATACTGTACTCGATACCATCTACTGTATGCTGCTCTGTACCATCACTCATTCATATATCCTTATGTACATATTCTTTATCTCCTTACACTGTGTATAAGACAGTAGTTTTGGAATTGTTAGTTAGATTACTTGTTGGTTATCACTGCATTGTCAGAACTAGAAGCACAAGCATTTCGCTACACTCGCATTAACATCTGCTAACCATGTGTATGTGACAAATAAAATTTGAATTGATTTGATTTGAGTTCCTGCATGTGACCAACGCGACGCTGCCCACGTTCTGGTTCACATCACGAAAACACCCGTTGAGAATAAACAGACCGAGGCTCTCTGGGATGCCTGCAAGTCATGTGACATACATCTGCGTGTACTGTAGGTGTGAGTGTGTTTGTTTGTGAGTGTGTTTGGGTGGGTGTATCTCTCCTCACCTTTGCATTTGTTGGTGGTCTTGTCCAGGATGGCTTTAGTGGACATAATCTTCCCATACCTGGAAAACACAAAGGTGGATGGATGGTCAGGGTTTCTGGGGACCAAGCAACAGTGTCATCACAAGGCGGAACACACTGAAATGGAGTGTTGATCTACGGTTGTATTTCCTGAGATTGTAGATAAGCAATACTACATTACACACTGTGTAGTACTAAACATAAATATACCAATACGATCTCTGTTTCCCTGGCAGCCGTACATTTCTATCTTACTCATCTGACTTAATTATCTTCTTTCCAGGAGGAACATATAGGGGCTGTACATGCTGTCTATTAATGCATATTATAGACCTAGCTTATAACAAATGACCCAATGCATGATTGCTAATTATGTTGTTGTAGTTGGAAATAGTGATCTCCAAAAGTATTGGGACAGTGAAACATTTGTGGTTTTGGCTCTGTACTCCAGCACTTTGGATTTAAACTGATACAATGACATTATTTGCCATTCATTTCTATTGGGCACAAAATAATCTGAAACACAACCAAAACAAACAAGAAATGCATTCAACAAGTTTGTAGAGTCACAAGCTTGATCTAATCATTGCGTGCTAGGAATATGGGACCAAATACTAAACTTGACTACTTTAATACGCATAAGTGAATTTGTCCCAATACTTTTGGTACCAAAAAACTAGTATGAAGGGTCGGGAGACAGGCGCAGGAATGCTTAATAGTTTTTTTTTATTATACCCAAATTACGGCGTGCCGTGTAAAGGCACGGGGACCAAGACCACACAAAACACAGGGTTGAAACCCAAACAAAAGAGTGAGGAGTACCTCGAATAAATAACACAAGCGCACAATGATTAGTAATTATTTGCGCAATCCACAATGGCATGAACGCCAAAACACACAGCACAGGTACTCACACAAACCAACGGACATTGTAACCATAATCAATGGTAAACCAAGAACACACTTATACAAGTACTAATCAGTGATAATTGGGGACAGGTGTGCGGGATGAAAGTTCCGGAGGGATCCGTGACAGGGACGGTGTGAAACAAAGTGCTGTAATTTAATAATAATTTCTCAACGGTTCACTCGATATGGAAATACCCTCAAATTAAATCTGACAGTCTACACTTTATTAACCTCATAGTCATTGTATCATTACAAATCCCCGCCCCCCCAAAAAAGAAAAATGTTGAAAACATTTTTTCACTGTCCCAATACTTTTGGAGCTCACTGTATATGTAGAGGTCTTGGCATTATCATCTTTGTTCCAGGAGGAACATATTGGGCTTGTACATTGCCGTCTATTAATTATTTGTACTGTAGACCTAGCTTTACAATCTCCCCTGTTTCTGCACCAACACTGCAGAAGCAGGATATCAGCTCCCTGGATCTCTCTAAGGCATGTGTATGTTCTGTAACCTGATCTCACTCTCCTTGCCCTGGCTGTGCTGTTCTGTGCTGTACAAGCAACCCTGCATGGCTGGCTGGCTGGCTGGCTGGGATCCACAGCAACACTTTCTCTCTCACTCTGCGAGCTAACACAACGCCCAGAACAGAGCCTCATCTCTGAGCCTCATACACCCCCCCGCTTTGCAGCAGAGCACAGGCACACACGAACCAAAGGAGTAAGGGCTGCCCTTGAACTTTTTGTTTTACTACAGCACATGAACATCACACACTTGTTTAAGGAGACGGGTGTTGTTTTGAAAATCCTCTCATGGTTTCTCAACCTACTAACAGAGACAGACCGGACAGGTGTCCCCTGCTCATTCTATACACATGTTCCTCCAACTGGCATCCTCAAAAAACAGGCTACTAAAACCTAACAGGAAATGAAGCTATTCTGCATATATTACACTGGTGACTACAATTCCAAACAACTTTAGAGATTTGAATTAGCTAAAGGACATTCTCCGCCATACAGTCAATATGCTCTAAAGCAAACTTGTCCCATATGACCTCTAATGTAACATTAGTGTTTCATGTTACGTTTGCTGATCTATGCAGGATGCCGTCAAATACATTATGCCGTCAAATACATTATGCCATCAAATACATTATGCCATCAAATACATTATTCCATCAAATACATTATGCCATCAAATACATTATGCCATCAAATACATTATTCCATCAAATACATTATGCCATCAAATACATTATTCCATCAAATACATTATGCCATCAAATACATTATTCCATCAAATACATTATTCCATCAAATACATTATGCCATCAAATACATTATGCCATCAAATACATTATGCCATCAAATACATTATGCCATCAAATACATTATGCCATCAAATACATTATGCCATCAAATACATTATGCCATCAAATACATTATTCCATCAAATACATTATGCCATCAAATACATTATGCCATCAAATACATTATGCCATCAAATACATTATGCCATCAAATACATTATTCCATCAAATACATTATTCCATCAAATACATTATGCCATCAAATACATTATGCCATCAAATACATTATGCCATCAAATACATTATGCCATCAAATACATTATGCCATCAAATACATTATGCCATCAAATACATTATTCCATCAAATACATTATGCCATCAAATACATTATGCCATCAAATACATTATGCCATCAAATACATTATGCCATCAAATACATTATGCCATTATTATGCTATCAAATACATTATGCCATCAAATACATTATGCCATCAAATACATTATGCCATCAAATACATTATGCTATCAAATACATTATGCAAAATACATTATGCTATCAAATACATTATGCCATCAAACATTATGCCATCAAATACATTATGCCATCAAATACATTATGCTATCAAATACATTATGCCATCAAATACATTATGCCATCAAATACATTATGCCATCAAATACATTATGCCATCAAATACATTATGCTATCAAATACATTATGCCATCAAATACATTATGCCATCAAATACATTATGCTATCAAATACATTATGCCATCAAATACATTATGCCAACAAATACATTATGCCAACAAATACATTATGCCATCAAATACATTATGCTATCAAATACATTATGCAAAAATACATTATGCCATCAAATACATTATGCCATCAAATACATTATGCCATCAAATACATTATGCTATCAAATACATTATGCCATCAAATACATTATTCCATCAAATACATTATGCCATCAAATACATTATGCTATCAAATACATTATGCCATCAAATACATTATGCCAACAAATACATTATGCCATCAAATACATTATGCTATAAATACATTATGCCATCAAATACATTATTCCATCAAATACATTATGCCATCAAATACATTATGCTATCAAATACATTATGCCATCAAATACATTATGCCAACAAATACATTATGCCAACAAATACATTATGCCATCAAATACATTATGCCAACAAATACATTATGCCATCAAATACATTATTCCATCAAATACATTATGCCATCAAATACATTATGCTATCAAATACATTATGCCATCAAATACATTATGCCATCAAATACATTATTCCATCAAATACATTATGCCATCAAATACATTATGCCATCAAATACATTATGCCATCAAATACATTATGCTATCAAATACATTATGCCATCAAATACATTATGCCATCAAATACATTATGCCATCAAATACATTATGCCATCAAATACATTATTCCATCAAATACATTATGCCGTCAAATACATTATGCCGTCAAATACATTGTGCTTTGGCATAACATATCCACTGTTTTCTAGTAACATTATTTATGGATAGTACTGTTCTGTGTGCAAATGAAAAGCAATCCCTAGAATAGGACAACTGCATGGGGGAAACTGGTTGCTACTAGCTCTCTGTTCTGGGCATTATATCGCATTTGCAGGCCTCCTTAGTTGAACTATGGATATCCCCATAGACTACTGCATGAGGGAAAGATTACTACAAGCTCTCTCTCTCCTCCTGGGTACTAGTTGTGTACAGTACAGTATTTTCTGGCCTCCTTAATTGTGCAATGGAGAGATGCCCATCTACTAGTGCATTCAGCTGGGAGGTCTAACCCTGTGGCTATATGGTGTGGAGAGAGGGATGTTGGAGGGGCAGGAGACTCTGTCATGTGTGAGAGAGCAGAGAGCAGAGAGTACAGTGTCTAGCATTGCACCCATAGTCAGCTAGAGCCAGGCCAGAACCAGCCACCCAAAGAGGGTGCGCTGCTGGGGCTAGGAGGCAGAACAACCTCCCTTCCATAACCCCCAGGCCTGGGTTCAAACTGTATTTGTTTTCCTTCAAATAATTTGAGCGTTTGATTAAGCATGTCAGTTGTGAGCCGGATGAGCAAGGTTGGTATTTATGAAACTCATCCATTGATTCAATTGCACCAGGAAAGCCTAATCAAGCACAGAGTAAGTATTTAAAGGACTTAACATACTATTTGAACCCAGGTGTGATACCCTCATCAGTGCTCAAAGCTCATCGCCTCACATGGAGCAACTGGCAGTTAGTTAGTTAGTTATGTCAAATTTATGTTTCCTGTGGTTTTCACTTCGTCACTTTATTCATGTTATTCCCTGTATTTCCAAGCTCTCTATAGTTACATACACTGAGCGGACAAAACATTAGGAACACATTCCTAATATTGAGTTGTACCCCCTTTGCCCTCAGAACAGTCGTCAGGGCATGGACTCTACACGGTGATGAAAGGGTTCCACAGGGATGCTGGCCCATGTTGACTCCAATGCTTCCCACAGTTGTGTCAAGTTGGCTAGATGTCCTCGGGGTGGTGGACCATTCTTGATACACGCAGGAAACTGTTGAGCGTCAACCAGCAGCGTTGCAGTTCTTGACACAAACCGGTGCGCCTGGCACCTGCTACCATACCCTGTTCAAATGCACATAAATATTTTGTCTTGCCCATTCACCCTCTGAATGGCACACATACACAATCCATGCCTCAATTGTCTCCAGGCTTATAAGTCCTTCTTTAGCCTGTCTCCTCCCCTTCAGCTACACTGATTGAAGTGGATTTAACAAGTGACATCAATAAGGGATCATAACTTTCACCTGGATTCATCTGGTCAGTCTATGTCATGGAAAGAGCAAGTGTTCCTAATGTTTTGTACACTCAGTGGACAGTAGAGTAGACCTTGCATAGCGCCATCCATTCTTATTGCCTATTTTTAACAAACGCATATTTTCATCTCAACAATGGTATACAAAACCGTACGCCTTGTTTAATGCCCTCCTCTACTCACAAGCAAATGCAGTGATTGTATCTACTCTGTAACAGCAGAACTACCCACATACCACCTCACACAGAAAACCTTAACTCCCTACATTCCTCCACCTAATTCCCCCTCTCCCTCCATCCCCCCTTCTCTCCCGCTGTCTCTCTCCATCCCCCTCTTCATGCCACTGGCCTTGTTTGTATTTCCCTTTCCCCTGGGCTCAGGGTTTCCTGTGGGTTTGGGCAGCCTCGTATGAGCCATATCTTCCAGACAGCTGGAAAATAGCAGGCCTCATTCACTCTGCTTCTCTCCTTCCCCCTCCCTCTTGCCTTCTCTCTCGCTTTCTCTCCATCTGATTCCCTTCCTCACCCTCTCTTACTTCCCACACTCTCTCTCTCCTTCATTCACTTTCTCCCCATTTAATCTCTCCTCCCCTCTCCCTCCCCCTCCTCTTTCTCCTTCCTTCCCTCAGCATCTATCTTGACGTCTCACTCGTTCTACTGTTTCGTTTCTCCTCAGGCTCCAGTATTCAATGATGGGCAGCCAACTCCTTCATCTTCACCCAACGGGCTTTTTCATTTGGTGTTTCATGGAAGATCGAACAGACACAGACCAAGTGGCTCTGGCATGACAGTTCTGGTTATCACTGCCGTGTGTCTAATGCATATCGGAAATGCTGTAATCATATGATTTAATTGAATGCAGAGATACCAACCACTCAGACCACTGGAAGCTGAGTGAGCCCATTCTCTGGTGATGGCAAGACCATCATACAGAGAGGAAGCGCCAGGGAGAGAGACAAAACGTGCTTAGTAAGCTAGCTGTTGGAAAATCTGCCCTCAGTTGTGCCTGCCTGAAACGTCCAGTTGATCTGTCCACAGGCCACTGACTGGTGAGACACTTGTGAAAGGTGCACCCGCTTCATTGCCCTTTTCAGCTCAAGCATTATTTCAGGCCCTGTCTATCCCCATTAACACAATTTCATCTCTCTCACTATTCTCTTCCACCACAGTTCGTTCATTTTACACAGAGCCACAGATTCACTGAGACGTGTGGTGGCGGAGTGATTTGTTGATGAGTTACTCACGGCTGACACAGTTTGACCAGGTCCTGGTCTGTGGTTCCCGGGTGGAGGCCGCGGATGTAGAGGTTAGTTTTGCTCAGCTGCTCTGCGCTGAGGCTGCCATTACTGCTGCTGCTGGTGGTGGTGTGGTTGGGGCTGGGTAGAGCCATCTGGTGGCTGGAAGACACATACGTCGGCTGGAGCGAGGCAGAGACAGGATATGACATCAGAAACAGGATATGATTACATTGGGCAGTCGCTGGCTAGCATGTATGCAAGATTTGATTATGGGTGAGATTCGACATTTGGTGAGGATGTAACGGAGATGGTTTGGTA
Source organism: Oncorhynchus keta (assembly GCF_023373465.1). Classification (NCBI taxonomy): domain Eukaryota; kingdom Metazoa; phylum Chordata; class Actinopteri; order Salmoniformes; family Salmonidae; genus Oncorhynchus; species Oncorhynchus keta. The sequence continues at coordinate 41,720,872 of NC_068447.1, forward strand.
AAAACCAATTGGCATGATGAGTAGGCTAACCTTGCTTGAGACATTATGCCTATAGGCTTTGGCTAAAATGTGCAGGAAACCAAGATTTGAACCCCAATCTGTCACAGTAAAATGCTACACTCCTCGACAGTCCTGAATAGGCACGTCCATTAGATCACATCTGGGCTGTTATCAGTCAACTCTCCAGGCTGTTCATGATCCACCGATTTATATTTAACTAGAGTGTAACCTAATCTGCAAAAATCTATTCAGGAAAGAATTAGCAGGATAACCTGTTACAGTGGGTGGTTAAGCAAAGGGCAACATGTCAATATAGTACCCTACAAATCCGGGGCCAGGGCTGCGAAATCAATAGCAATTTGGTTATTTCACTACACTGCCTCCTAGATAGGATTTCAGTGTACTTAACTGTCAGCTAGATAGGATTTCAGTGTACTTAACTGTCTGCTAGATAGGCTTTCAGTGTAAGGCTACTATGGTCTGCTAATGGGGGCAGTAATAACATAAAACATTACCATCATGACCTATAAACACCAGACCATGGATACACTTCTAGACAGAGGACTCCTCGCATGAATCACATTTCAGTCGAGTCGGCACTCTGCAGGGCTGCTACAGCCACAACTCAATTTATATCAATACTGAGCTGACACCGCTTTGGAGGGGAAATCAGTTACTGTTTTAACCTATAACAGTCCCCCTGTGAATCGATGTGGTCAGCTCGGTCGAAAATGAGAGCATATTAGACACAGGAAAAACTGGAAAGCGCCTAGTGTCTCTAAAGTAGCCCGAATGAGTTTGATTCCAGCCCTCAGTAGTCACCTCCCACTCCGCTCCATTCTGCTCCAGTGCTGACCTAATGGTGTCCAACTAGCTGGCCCATTGTTTCCTGCAAGTGTGATTGGTAACCCGCTCTAATGAAACAGTTCCTCTTCTTCTTCTTTCCCCTCCTCCTCCTCCTCCCCCTCCTCTCTCTAACAATTTACATCCTTCCCAAACCACTGCTCTTCTGCTATACCATTCTGTCTGTTTTTCCACAGTTCTGCATTCATCATGGCCTTCACAACACCCAGCAGCACGCAGCCTTGAACCCTTCCATAGGAGTTTTACCACCCTGTCATTAATCACTGTTGTTACTCTCACAGAGCCCATTCATTCACCATACCCATTCTAACCTCTAATCTGCCTCTTTTCAGCATCAGTAGCAGGGCAGCACATTGTTTGTTTTCCCACAACCGCGACCTCTCCCTATGGCTAGCTCTTGCCTTCACTTCCAGCATACCAGCCTGCATGTAAACCCTATCAGGAGGGATGCACCTGCCTGGGTACTCGGATCTGTATGTGGCTGGTGAATGGATGGAGCTGGGTCTGGGTGTGGCTATAGAATCTGTATGGTACAGAATGGAGCTGTATGAAGCCTGGTGGTAGATATAATATGTATGCTGGATGGGGCCTAGTTCTAGATGAGGCCTGTCTGGATTTGTGTGTTGGATGGATGATGGAGCTGGATAGATGTGGCCTGGGCTAAAGGATTGGTGTGCTGCTTGATAGAGGATGGAGCCTGGCACTGGTGCTAAATAGAGCTGTATGCTGTTGGACGAGACCTGTCTGGATCTATGTGATGGATGGATGAATGGGGATGGATGGATGGGGCCTGGGCCATTGAAGCCTATCTAATTGGGGAGATAATTGGGGAGCTTGCTAGCGGAAGGCGCTAATCCCTCTCATGTGCTCTCCAGTCAGAAGGTACTGTCTCATTAAGGCTGCTCTGCTCTGCTCGTTCTGGGACAAGGAAGATGGCAGAGAACCAGAGAATGAGATGGATCCACACCCACCAGGCTCCCATCTGCCTGCCTGTCTGTCTGTTTGCTGTCTGTCTCTGTCTATCTGCCTGTCTGCCTCCCTGTCTATCTGCGGCCTGCCTGCCTGCCTGTCTGCCTGCGGCCTGCCTGCTGTCTGCCTGTCTGCGGCCTGCCTGCCTGCCTGTCTGCCTGCGGCCTGCCTGCTGTCTGCCTGTCTGCCTCTCTGCCTGCCTGTCTGCCTGCGGCCTGCCTACCTGCCTCTCTGCCTGCCTGTCTGCCTGCGGCCTGCCTACCTGCCTGTCTGCGGCCTGCCTGCCTGCCTGCCTGCCTGCCTGTCTGTCTGTCTGTCTGTCTGTCTGTCTGCCTGCCTGCCTGCTGCCTGCCTGTCTGCGGCCTGCCTGCCTGCCTGCCTGTCTGTCTGTCTGCCTGCCTGCCTGCCTGCTGCCTGCCTGTCTGCGGCCTGCCTGCCTGTCTGCCTGTCTGCGGCCTGCAGACAGGCAGACCGCAGGTGTTCTGTTCTACCAAACAGTACAGAAGGGCTCCCATGAAAAAGAGATTGATATCTCAATGGGATTCACCTGGTTGGATAAAGAACAAACAAAACACAGTGCATGATTAATAGCATTGGTATGAATAAATGAATTTGTGGAATTTCCATGATGTATAGGTGCATACACTAGCTGTAACTAGGTACATCCCAAATATACATAGGGGAAGCTAATGTGCTGCAATGTGTGCAGTCAGTGTGTGTAGTCCATCTTTCATTTGTTTCTGAACATGCTTATGAATCACAAATCTTGTGTCATTACCATTCGGTAGCTACCGGTAGGTTGGTTTTGCAGCATTGTGTGAACAATGTGTGCTCTTATATGCACTCTTGATCACTGCACTGAGTTTGACCCACACTGGCATCTGATGGAAGTCCTTCCTGTCCTGTTACCCTACTGTAAACACACAGCCTCCTACATGTTTGTTCACACTGCTCCTTACAGACAGCAGCAGCATTAGAATGTGGAGTTAAATTATTTCTTTACATTCCCTCGCCATAAACAAATGTTTGTGTTAGTTAGTTACCCTCAGAATTGGGGGTAAGACAGAGGGGGTTTCTTTTCTACGGCCATTTTCACGTTCTCCACATTCCTAAAAGCCTCATTAGTACCGGAACACAGACTAAAGAATGTGTCTCTCAAGACAATGAAGGCTTAGACTTAAATGTTAGAGGAAAACTCCACCCGAGAACTATCTTTTAGTATTTGTTTCATTAGTCCATTGTTGATATAGTCCCAAAATGTTTTGCATGTCAGCAATCAAATTTTGAAGATATGCAACTTTCAAAATACAGAAATATGATGCTGCGCTTTGCCTCACGTGATGCAGAATGCATCATACCGGCTGTATTTCTCTATTTTGAAAGTCATATATCTTCAAAACTTGATTGCTGACATGTAAAACATTACGCACATTTCTTTTGCTCCCGAGTGGCGCAGCGGTCTAAGGCACTGCATCTCAGTGCTAGAGGCATCACTACAGACCCTGGTTCGATTCCAGGCTGTATCACAACCGGCCATGATTGGGAGTCCCATAGGGCGGTGCACAATTGGCCCAGCGTCGTCCGGGTTAGGCTTTGGCCGGAGTTGGCCGTCATTGTAAATAAGAATTTGTTCTTAACTGACTTGCTTAGTTAAATAAAGGTTCAATAAAATAAATACAATAAAAAAATCAACAATGGACTAATGAGACAAATATCAAAATATTGTTTTTGGGTGGAGTTTTCCTTTAAATATGACCGAGTGAGTACTGGGAAACTCCTAGTCTTGCCCCATACTGTTTGTATGTGCTGTAGGCGACACTTCTACCATTGGCAAGCCAAACATCTTTGGCATCGAACATAGAGAAGAGTTGGCTTATAGCACAAGCAGACTGGATGCAACACCAGGCTAGGAAAACCTTACTTTTAAAATCACATGGTTTACACTTTATTACCTAAATATACAATGCTCTATATATCATTATAAGCACGTAGAGCCTTTAGAATGTATTGTAATACGGTGATATAGATAATATCCCATCTGAGTGCAGTCTTTCCATTCTTTACCAGTACACAATAGGACTTATTTAAGAGACATTTTAAGTGTGGGTGATAGCTCTGAGCTGGTCCTTCCTCTCTCACTGAACTACAGCACTGTACGTATTAGCCCTGGAGGTTATTGGATGTATGTTTCCACAATGTACAGTATGTTACTGTACACAGCAAGCGACGGAGTTTTGCTCCCACACCTCAGGCCACAGCTGGAGTCTCAAAAATATGTTCCTCGATTCCTCACATCCACCCTCCTTGCCTCCTTCTCAAATCGTCACAGGGAAGCAAGGAAAGCTTTTTGAGGAGAAGATCCAAGGAGAGAGAAAAAAAAACTTGATCTCCCACTGAAATGATCCCAGTTCTAGTTATACTCAGTTCTCCATAAACACATTTTCAAAATCTGTCAACAAAAACACATCACACATTGCATGACACTCCATTTCTGCGAAAATAAATACACGTTTTATCTGTCTAAATAAGCAAAGGCCTACCTGCTTGACACAAGAGATTTTCAAAGGCACGGTAGAAAAGATCAGGTTTCTGAAAGTATAAACTTTCTGTGTTTGCTGCCTGGTACTGTATTCTGCCACAGTGTGCAGAAAAGGTTTTGTGTGGGAAAACACAATGATGGCACTCTTCTGGTGCTTCTACTTCAACCTGCAACCTCACCAACTCTTCAACAACATAGAGACGGCAGGTGGGTCTTCATTCTTCCCTCTCTGAGTCGATCCAACTCTACACTCAAAAGTACAACAACAAAAAACGAAACCGTTTTTTTTGTTTGTTTCAGATATGCAGAAAAGACATTGAAGAAAGAGAACATGAAGACAGAGCAATCTGATGAATAAGACAAACACATTGGGTTTGAGAAAAGTGGCTCACTTTACTCTATACAGAGGAAAGGTCTGGTGGCTCCCTTGTCCACGGGAACTGAACCCCTAACAACCAAAGAAATCAAGGTATGTGAGAGGGAAAAAAGGAAGAAAATGGGGGAGGGAAGAGAGGAGGGTAAGGGAGGGGTGCGTAATCGAAAGCAGAAGAAAGAAAGAAAGAAATCTTAATCCCACTCTTTCCTCCACCCTTTTTTCCTGGTATAAAAAAGCAGGGTTTACCACTTGACCTTGGGTTTTCATGTTTTCCCTCAGAGTGACGTTTGAGCTCTCACGATGAGCAAAAAAAAGGCATGAGTTTGCAAAAGCAGAGTAGCAGACACCCCTTCTATCCTGACCCGAGCACATTGTTTGAAGGCAGAGTAGTGCACTGTATAGGGAATAGGGTGCCATTTGGGATGCGTGCAGAATTCCAGGAATTCCAGGCCATTAATCTGAGCAATCTAAATTCCTGCAAACCATGACGCAGGGAAAGGAATAACACAGCCCTGGGAGGTGGGAGCTAGGGTTATGTTTCAGGAAAGTTGAACACTACCAATGCGTATTTTAGCAATGTTGCACCAAGTCAACACCAAGATTCATAATGCAGAATAATAGAATATACTTTTGACAAAAGAAACATGCATTTTTCCCCCATCCATAATGTGAAAGCATCAGGATCAAAACTAGGATCACAAATAGTTTTATTAAAATGTATAATTTTACAAATAGGCTACATTTGAACAAAAATATATGCTTTATCGTTTCTTAATTTCAATTCCCGTAATATCTCACCCAATCCAACACTCCATATTCAACTTCATCATTATATTTTTCCTGTTTTCTGGATGTTCATCTTAAAATTAAAAAATCTTATCAACTTCCCAAAAATATAATTTATCATTACAAACTGTTAGGTTGTTACAAATATGTTAAATAATAATCAGCATATTGAATTGAACAATTTCAATAGGCTACACTATGTACAGCAGTGCATATTCATATTTCCATATCTATAAATCACTGTTTTATATTGACCAATGTTACCAGCCATCGGACAATATAGGGGTTCACAGCCTGGTCTCATAGACTAGAAGTAACATAGTAAATGTGCATCCGGGACATGCAAATTAGTATGATGTATTATGTTTGGTATGGTTACGCACATTGGGGTGGATGGATAGGCGTATAAAGCAAACATCTAGGAACCCAAAGGTGAGTACGAATCTCAACACAGACAACTTTAGCGTTTGAGCTAATTAGTAACTTTTCAACTACTTATAACTTTTTAGCTACTTTGCAACTACTTAGCATGTTAGCTAACCCTAACCCTAAAAATTTTAGCTAACCCTTACCCTACCTCTAACCTTAACCCTTTAACCTAACTCCTAAACGTAAACCTAACGCCTAACCCCTAGTCTAACTAACATTAGCCAGCTAGCTAATGTTCGCCACCTAGCCACCTTGCTAACATATCATACGTTTTGCAAATTCATAACATAACATACAAAATGAGTTATGGACAGCCACAAATGAATACATATCATACGAAACATAATATATCATACAAATTCCAGGTGAATACATTCAGTTTCCTTTCCCTTTACCTTTAATTGGCGTATCTCGAATTTACATAAAGAATAATACGAAATACTCTGAGACCAGGTTGGATTTCAAGGGGTGGTGTAAATCTTTACACTAAATAAACTTGTTTGGTTAACTTACGTTACGGTCTACTCAAAGAGAGATCTTACTCTCATCACGATGAAAAATGTATTTGACACATCCAACAATTGGTCGTTCAGTTAACAATTAGACATTGGGATAAACCCGAGAACAAGCGCAAAAATGATCGAGGCTATTCGCCGCGCAAGTTTAATCCGTACATTGACTTTCTCTGTGCCAATGACCAGAGCGAGGAAGAGCACTAACGTTCACCCCGACGCATAGCCTACAATAAATCCATACATTATACCGGTATTCTATTCTATTATCTCTTCCCAATCTTGTTTGGGAGATAGACAAGAGTTACAAGCTATTTTAAATCGACAAAATAGCCTATAGTTATTTTGTAGCATAAATGGTCCACTTTCAAGGACACTGCAGCTTAATAGCCAGGCAACCTAACTGCCAGAAACAATCCAGGAGGAATGAGACCGGCATATAGCCGACATATAACATATAGCACATTATTCAGATGGAGTAAAACACAGCGGCGCTTTACCTTGTTACTGGTTCTGTTAGTGGAGCCGTTGTATGGGTTGAATCCTGTCCTCGGCGGCACAGAGAGCAGCATTTCTTTCAGCAGCAGCACTATGTCTGGAGCGAAGAGCACAGCCAAGGCAGGCAGTCAGCTGACGTCAGACAGGGAAATTCAGTTTAGAATCTGACTGGGGTTGTGATTTGACTAGCGCTCTCCCAGCTCCCAGCCACTGGTATTGTGTAGCCTTCTATGTGACTTTGCGTTAAAAAAAAAAAAGATTTTAAAAAGCGCGCGTTTCTGTGTTCCTCTTTCCATGTAGGCTATTTAGTAAATCTGGAAACCACCAGACAATGAACACGTATGACTTTGGACATGTTACTATTTCCTATGAAAGTCTGGACACACATTTAACTTTTATTGGCATTTTATAAAGGCTTTTTGTAGCTTGTATAGTCTTCAATAACATGATCAATTATTAATACACATCATTAATCATATCTAACATAGGGACTAATAGACTAATGTTATAACATTGACCATGGCCTAACCTTGACCATGGCCCAATATTTTGGTAAAGGTACATGGCATTACACCATCTGTAAAAGAAAAATTATAAAAAAGTATGGCAGTGGGTCATGGATGATCTCAAAACCTAGTCATTATCAGGACACTGATGTCCTGGGATGGCTCCTATTATCATGTAATGGCACAAGTATTTTTATAATCAACTGCAAGTTGCTTGGCAACACAGTCCCTCAACCCTCTGCCTTGACTCCTTGTGTATCTACCCTGATTAGCCCTCAAGTGTGCACAACGTGTGTATGCAAAAGCGTACTCTCAGCCACATATAGTAGTATGAATGTGCACAGAATAGAATAGAGTAAAACATAGAATACCTTTATTGTTCCCAGGGGGAACTTTGGTTGTGGCATTCATATTAGATAATAAACACACAACAGCATAACTCATGAATTCACATGACAGATACAACTACTAGTGTTCTTTCTGATAGAGAAATACACCGAACAGTCACAAAATGACAGTTTAAACCTCGTTTAAATGCCAGCTTAGGCTAGTCAGCACACAGAAACAAGCTCTCATCTCCTTGATATACAGAATATAAGGCGCGTGGGATTTCATCCAGATGTCATCATAGTGTGATCATTTGTTTACGTCTTGAGCCAGGACCGTGTGACTAAAGTGACTGAAACCAAAATTATGAAATGTTATTATTGGCTGGGTGCAAGTGGCCTGCATTTAAATCAACATGATCCTTTTGAGAGTATATTGTTTCGTTTTCATGGGGACAGGTAGACTGTAACAGTTGTAAGTAGGCTACAATGTATGTAGCCTGCCGCTATTGTTATTACCACAGACAATATAACAATGATCCATATCTATGGCTATTGCAATAAGTTGTACCATATAATTACAATATAGCCAGTTATATCCCTGGAACCTCCTACTGCATTTTTCAACATGTATGATTAGTAAGGAGGCAATACAAACAACTATTCAAAATCATTTATTTAATTTTATATTGAAAAAAAAAAAGTATTTTAAGCCATCCTGATTGGGAGGGCTAGTGTTCAATCTGGCAGGGCCTATGCCCGGTTCTGTTGATGTTTCAGTCCTGGCAAGAAGGAGTGTGTTTCCCTCTGCTCAAGGACAGTTTGTAGAGTGACTCAGTCAGTATGCGTCAGAGCCAGCATAAAGCCTTTTTCCAACCTCTCTGAATTTCAAATGGCACTCTATTCCCTTTATAGGACCTATATGGCTCTGGTCAAAAGTAGTGTACTATGTAAAGAATAGGGTTCCATTTGGGAGGCAAGCCTGGGACTTCAGCAGAACTCTCCTCATCACAAGTAACGGGAAAGAAGTAGTCAGGAAAGGAGCCGAGCTGCAGTGACTGAGGTCAAAAGCAGACGAAAACTGATTCCCCAGATATGCTTTTCAGTCTTTGGGGAAAACTCTGTTGTGTTGTGTAATGGTGTACTTTTTACATTCATCCCTCGATATACAATTTTCGCTATGACCAAAACACTGATAATTCAATTCCATTCAGCCTTGTACCAACAGGTTTTTTTTCCCTTTCCTTAAAAAAAAAGAAGATTACAGGTAATCTAAGAATTCTGTGAAAGCGTTGGGGTGAACTTTGAGCCTCAAGGGAGATGGGGTGTGCCGTCAAGGAGGGGTTGAGGGAGGAAGCGAGGGAAGGAAGGGGGTGAGTGTAATAGAAAGGAGGTAGGGGGATGCCAGTGTAGGGTGGAGGGAAGGGAAAGGTGAAAGAGTGCAGGGGGGAAGGTAAAGGTGAATGAGTTCCGGGGGAAGGGAGACACGGGAGAGAAAGGCAGAGGGGGAGGGGTGTAGCGGGAGGGGGAAGGGCGGGGTTAGGGGGAAAGGAGAAGTCTACATTCCTGAGGTCAGCTTTGCCAGCTAAGTAATTACCTATCTGTGATAACATGCAGATACTCCCTTTACAAGGCTAGATACCCTGGTAGGTACCAGACACACACAAACACACACACCCTTAACTAGGCTATAGCTACAGTGCCTGAAAGGCAGCCTAGGGAAGCAGCTCAGGAGATTACATACACTGAACAAAAATATAAGTGCAACATGTAAAGTGTTGGTTCCATGTTTCATGAGCTGAAATAAAATATCCCAGAAATGTTAAATACGCACAAAAAGTTCATTTCATTCGAATGTCCACAAATGTGTTAATATCCCTGTTAGTGAACATTTCTCCTCTACTAAAATAATCCATCCGCCTGACAGTTGTGGCATATCAAGGAAGTGATTAAACAGCATGATCATTACACAGGTGCACCTTGCACCAGGGATAATCAAAGGTCACTCTAAACAATAGAACACTATGAAACATCTGGGAAACCAGGCCTGGTATTCATAACTGACTTTGAAAAGACTTTTGATAAAGTACTACTGGAATTTATCTATAAATGCCTAGAATATTTCAAGTTTGGAAAATCTCTTATACAATGGGTTAAAGTTATGTATGGTAACCCTACATATAAAATAATAAATAATGGCTACTTCTTAGAAAGGAGTAAAACAAGGTTGTCCACTATTCACATGTTTCTTTATTATGGCCATATAAATGTTAGCTATTAAAATGAGACCCAACAACAATATCAAGGGGCTTGAAATCCAGCGCTTATAAGCAAAGGTGTCATTGGACGCTAATGATTCCTGCTTTCTTTTAAATCCACAATTCTGAGCACACTATAAACTCATGGAGGATCTAGATATTTTTTCCATTCTCTCTGGATTACAGTCAAATTAAAATTCTATATGATGTATTGGATCACTAAAAAAATACTTATTTTACATAACTGCAATTTACCAATAAAATGGTCTGACGGTGAAGTGGACATACCCAATTTTCATATCCCGAAAGAAAGAAAGGTTCTCACTACAATAGATTTAGAAAGTTAGCAAAAATAGCTAAAATCTTGCTACTATGGAAAGGAAAATACCTGTCTATTTGTGGAAAAATCAACCTTACCTATTTGCTTACGGTCCTGCCTACACCTAACTAATTGTTTTTTGTTAATTATATGAGGAAAATATATTCCATTTAATTTGTAATGGCAAGCCAGACAAAATTAAAATGGCCTATTTATATAGTTGATATGAATTCGGAGGGCAGATAGTACAAAAATGAAAGCATTATGACTCTCACTAAAGTCTTAAATCATACAAAATCTGCACTTAAATCTGAACTGGTTCTCGAACAGATCAGTAAGAATGGCTCACCCCGTGTTCAAGAATGGCCTTTTTAAATCTTTATTCAGATTACAAACTCTCTCTTTTGGTTATTTGTAAATTAAATAACCTCCAAAAATATCACTATTTTCAAAATAAGCCATTGAAAGTTAGTTTGCGCTTTTCAGTTTAATCCACCAGAAAAGACAGAAGAAATATTACAACAAATATTATGCTTAAACACAAATATACTAATTGATTAAAAAAAAATATATATATTTAAAACAAATACACAACACAAATACACAATGAAACGTTGTTCCCCCTGCTGCTATTGGACCAGGTCTCTCTTGGAAAAGAGATATTATCTCAATGAGAAAAACCTGTATAAATAAAGGTAAAACATTTTTTTTAAATAAACACAACCAACTAATCGCAGCATTACCTAAAAAATGGAAGAGGAAGGAGGAAGGGGGAGAAAGTAAGGAACTTGTCTGTTGGCCCTGCATTGAAGACAAAAATTGGTTGAGGAAAATTGTGATAAATAAAAAAGAATACCAGTTTCGTTTAATGACTAAAAAATGGACACCTGTGCCATACAGATTGCTGAAGAGTTGGGAAGAGATTGTTGATGTAAAGTGCATTTGGAAAGTGTTGAGGCCCCTTCCCTTTTTCAACATGTTGTTTGTTACCTTACAGCCTTATTCTAAAATGGATTAAATTAATGTTGTTCCTCGTCAATCTACACACAACACCCTATATTGACAAAGCGAAAACATGTTTTTAGAAATGTTTGCAAATGTATAAAAATTTTAAAAACATAAATACCTTATTTACATAAGTACTCAGACCCTTTGCTATGAGACTTGAAATTGAGCTCAGGTGCATTCTGTTTCCATTGATCATCCTTGAGATGTTTCAAAAACTTAATTGGAGTCCACCTGTGGTAAATGTAATTGATTGGACACTGATTGGGCACACACCTGTCTATATAAGGTCCCACAGATGACAGTGCACAGTTGACAGTGCATGTCAGAGCAAAAACCAAGCCATGCGTTCGAAGGAATTGTCCGTAGAGCTCCGGGACAGGATTGTGTTGAGGCACATATCCGGGGAAGGGTAGCAAAAAATGTCTGCAGCATTGAAGGTCCCCAAGAACAGAGTGTACTCAATTGTTCTTAAATGGAAGAAGTTTGGAATCACCAAGACTCTTCCTAGAGCTGGCTCCCGGACAAACTGAGCAATCGGGGAGAAGGACCTTTGTCAGGGAGGTAATCAAGTTCCCGATGGTCACTCTGACAGAGCTCCAGAGTTCCTCTGTGGAGATGGGAGAACCTTCCAGAAGGCAACCATCACTGCATCACTCCACCTATCAGAGGCCTTTATGGTAGAGTGACCAGTGAAGCCACTCCTCAGTAAAAGGCACATGACAGCCCACTTGGAGTTTGCCAAAAAGGAACCTAAAGGACTCTCAGTCAATGAGAAACAAGATGCTCTGATTTGATAAAACCAAGATTGAACTTTTCTGCCTGAATGCCAAGCGTCACGTCTGGAGGAAACCTGGCACCATCCCCACGGTGAAGCATGGTGGTGGCAGCATCATCCTGTGGGGATGTTTTTCAGCGGCAGGGAACGGGAGACTAGTCAGGATCAAGGGAAGGATTAACAGAGAAAACCACAGAGAGATCCTTGATAAAAACCTGCTCCAGAGCGCTCAGGACCTCAGACTGGGGTGAAGGTTCACCTCCAAACAGGACAACAACCCGAAGCACACAGCCAAGACAACACAGGAGTGTCTTCGGGTCAAGTCTCTGAATGTCCTTGAGTGGCCCAGCCAGAGCCCAGACTTGAACCCGATCAAACATCTCTGGAGAGACCTGAAAATATCTGTGCAGCAACACTCCCCATCCAACCTGACAGAGTTTGAAAGGATATGCAGAGAAGAATGGGAGAAACTCCCCAAATACAGGTGTGCCAAGATTGTAGCGTCATACCCAAGGAGACTCGAGGCTGTAATCGCTTCCAAAGGTGCTTCAAGAAAGTACTGAGTAAAGGGTCTGAATACTTATGTAAATGTGATATTTCAGGTTTTTATTTTTATTAAATGTACAAAAATGTCTAAAAACCTGTTTTTGTATTGTCATTATGGGGTATTGTGCGTAGATTGATGAGGGGGAAAAATACTATTTAATCCATTTTAGAGTAAGACTGTAACGTAACACAATGAGGAAAAAGTCAAGGGGTCTGAATACTTTCCAAATGCACTGTATATACAACCATCCCAGTTCTGCAGACCTTTCTGCGAAGAGACATAATCATTATATTGTTTTGGTACTGTCCATATGTAGCTTGTTTTTGGTCACAGGTTTCGGAGTGGCTGAAGAATTGCAACATTTACCCGGAGTTAACTCTGCAAGTAGCACTGCTGAGTGATATGAAAAGTCATAATCAACCAATCAATAGTATAATTATACTCTTCGCAAAGTTGTTTAAATTTCGTTTACAATCTGTAGAAACTATGAGAATAGAAAGGTTCAGAACTTTTGTGAAACATCACAGCACAGTTGAAATGTACATGGCAAATAGAACTCAAAACTGGATGGTGTTCAGAGATAGATGGGATGGTCTGAGGGTAGCTGAATGATGGGACTGGATGGTGTTCAGAGATAGATGGGAGGGGTTGAGGGTAACTGAATGATGGGACTGGATGGTGTTCAGAGATAGATGGGAGGGGTTGAGGGTAGCTGAATAATGGGACTGGATGGTGTTCAGAGATAGATGGGAGGGGCTGAGGGTAACTGAATGATGGGACTGGATGGTGTTCTGAGATGGGAGGGGTTGAGGAGCTGAATAATGGGACTGGATGGTGTTCAGAGATAGATGGGAGGGGTTGAGGGTAGCTGAATGATGGGACTGGATGGTGTTCAGAGATAGATGGGAGGGGTTGAGGGTAACTGAATGATGGGACTGGATGGTGTTCAGAGATAGATGGGAGGGGTTGAGGGTAACTGAATGATGGGACTGGATGGTGTTCAGAGATAGATGGGAGGGGTTGAGGGTAGCTGAATGATGGGACTGGATGGTGTTCAGAGATAGATGGGAGGGGTTGAGGGTAGCTGAATGATGGGACTAAAAATAAACTAACGAAAACTAACATAAAATATAATGTGGCCGTAAATAGTATTCAGTTTGTATAAGCTGGAAGTAGAAGCCTAAGTGTTGTTGTCCATTAGTTTACTCCAATTAGGGGAGGGGTGGTAGGGTAATATATATATATATACACTACCGGTCAAAAGTTTTAGAACACCTACTCATTCAAGGGTTTTTATTTATTTATTTATTTTATTTGACATTGTAGAATAATAGTGAAGACATCAAAACTATGAAACAACACATATGAAACCCCACCTCTTTAAGGAATACCTAGGATCCTTCTCAAAAAGATTTAGATGCACTATTGAAAGTGGCTGTTCCACTGGATGTCATAAGGTGAATGCACCAATTTGTAAGTCGCTCTGGAAAGAGCGTCTGCTAAATGACTTAAATGTAATGTAAATGTATATGAAATCCTGTAGTAACCAAAAAACTGTTAAACAAATCAAAATATATTTTATATTTGAGATTCTTCTGATAGCCACCCTTTGCATTGATGACAACTTTGCACACTCTTGGCATTCTCTGAAGCAGCTTCACCTGGAATGCTTTTTCAACAGCCTTGAAGGAGTTCCCTCAAATGCTGAGCACTTGTTGGATTTCCTTCACTCTGCAGTCCAACTCATCCCAAACCATCTCAACTTGGTTGAGGTAGGGGGATTGTGGAGGCCAGGTCGTCTGCACTCCATCACTCTCCTTACTGGTAAAATAGCCCTTACACAACCTGGAGGTGTGTTGGGTCATTGTCCTGTTGAAAATCAAATGATAGTCCCACTAAACCCAAGCTAGATAGGATGGCGTATCACTGCAGAATGCTGTGGTAGCCATGCTGGTTAAGTGTTCTAAATAAATAACAGACATTGTCTCCAGCAAAGCACCCCCACACCATAACACCTCCTCCTCCATGCTTTACGGTGGGAAATGCACATGCGGAGATCATCCGTTCACCAACACCGCATCTCACAAAGACACGGCAGTTGGAACCAAAAATCTCCAATTTGGTCTCCAGACAAAAGGACACATTTCCACTTGTCTAATGTCCATTGCTCGTGTTTTTTGGTCCAAACAAGTCTCTTCTTATTATTGGTGTCCTTTAGTCGTGGTTTCTTTGCAGCTATTCGACCATGAAGGTCTGATTCACGCAGTGTCCTCTGAACAGTTGATGTTGAGATGTGTCTGTTACTTGAACTCTGTGAAACATTTATTTGGGCTGCAATTTCTAAGGCTGGTAACTCTAATGAACTTATCCTCTACAGCAGAGGTAACTCTGGGTCTTCCTTTCATGTGGCGGTCCTCATGAGAGCCAGATTAATCATAGTGCTCGATGGTTTTTGAGACTGCACTTGAAGAAATGTTCCGTATTGACTGACCTTCATGTCTTAAAGTAATGATGGACTGTCGTTTCTCTTTGCTTATTTGAGATTTACCAAATAGGGCTATCTTCTGTATACCCCCCTACCTTGTCACAACATAACTGATTGGCTCAAACACATTAAGACAGAAAGAAATTCAACAAATGAACTTTTAAGAAGGCACACCTGTTAATTGAAATGCATTCCAGGTGATTACCTCATGAAGCTGGTTGAGAGAATGCCGAGAGTGTGCAAAGCTGTCATCACGTCAAAGGGTGGCAATTTGAAGAATCTCAAATATAAAACATATTTTGATTTGTTTAACACCTTTTTGGTTACTACATGATTCCATATGTGTTATTTCATAGATTTGATGTCTTCACTATTATTATACAATATAGAAAATAGTAAAAATAAATAAAAACCCTTGAATGAGTTGGTGTTCTAAAACGTTTGACCGGTAGTATATATATATAAATCAAATTAATAATATATATATATATACACTGTATTTATAAAACATATGTATATGGCGGATTGGAAATGTGCAGACAATTACATTGATAGAAGCCACAATCTATTTGCAATATTAAAGCTGATCCTCCCCCTAGAAAATTATTATATAAACATATGTTTGATAATGTTTGTGTGTGCATGTGAGTGTAACTGTCATGCCCAGATCTGTTTCAACTGTCCTTTTGCTTGTCTCTACCCCCCTCCAGGTGTCACCCATCTTCCCCATTATCCCCTGGGTACTTATACCTGTGTTCTCTGTTTGTCTGTTGCCAGTTAGTCCTGTTTGTCAAGTCAACCAGCATTTTGTCTCAGCTCCTGCTTTTCAAGTCAACCAGCATTTTGTCTCAGCTCCTGCTTTTCGCCAACCTCTCTTTTTCTCGCTCTCCTGGTTTTCACCCTTTCCTGTCCTGACTCTGAGCCCGCCTGTTTGACCACTCTGTCTGACCTGATCTGACCTGACCCTAAGCCTGTGCCTTTGCCACTACTCTGGATTATCGACCCCTGCCTGCCTTGACCTGGCGTTTGCCTGCCCTTGCAGGGTAGCCTAGTGGTTAGAGCGTTGGACTAGTAACCGGAAGGTTGAGAGTTCAAACCCCCGAGCTGACAAGGTACAAATCTGGCGTTCTGCCCCTGAACAAGCAGTTAACCCACTGTTCCCAGGCCGTCATTGAAAATAAGAATGTGTTCTTAACTGACTTGCCTGGTAAAATTAAAAAATTAAAATTAAAATTTGGGTCTTACCTGAAACGTGATAGTAACAGCTAGGCTACACGGAGGGGAGTACTTGGTAGTTTGGTTCATCAGGCTGACCCCTAGTCTACGCTTGAAGTTATTTAGAGGACTGATGATGTTTTGGCAATATGAAGATAAGAATGACAAAGAATGGAACCTCTGTATCTGCTAGAGAATTGACTATGTGAGGTGGAGAGGGTGAAGGATTTCGCAGTGTCTTGTGTTGTATGCATGGATTTGGGAATGATCCTGGCAGACTCCATTGAAAGGTTTAGGTAGGCTGTCTGGGAGGTATGTATATTTGAAGATGAAGGTGCATAATTGGAGTATTTTAACGATGTAGATAGAGACAATATAATGAGGTTCTTAAACAGATGAGCAGATGGAGCCAAGTAGTTAGAGGGGGTGGCTCGTCTTGCAAATGTATTTTGTGTGATGAGTAACGCATAGAGATTGGAACCATATTTACGAGCTCAGGTAATATTGCAATAAATGAGATATGGGTCAATTCAGCTGTAGTATAGTGTTAGGAAGCAAGCCCGATGACCCGAACCACTAATCTATCTGATAATACCAATGGACTTCAGACAGAAGTACACACTCACACGGACTGTCACAAAATGGCTTGAGAAGTCATTCTTGTTAAAGACAGGCTTATTGAACAGGCACGCATACTATAACTGTCTCCAATTCATTCAAGGCCCAGGATTTGTGTACAGGCAAGCACATGTTCTTGTATGTTTCCTTGCAAACATACTGTAGATGGAAGCACAGAGTATTAGAGGAAGCTGGACATGTGTGACAGAGAACATCATTTATTTTATGCAACAACAATCCCTCTTATTCCAAGGCTGAGGGCCAATGCAGTTGGGTAATGTTGACACAGCTCCAGTAGTGGGACACTATTCAGCAGCTGGTATAATGTTTTTTTTTACTCCATTGCGAATGTGTGGACACATCTCAATCGCTGTGTGACACTGACCTCCATCAATCCCATACTGTCAGCATATGGGTCCATGGATTCACATTTCATTTAGATGGCAAGTTAGCTTATCTTATCTTATCTCGAAGACAGGTTTTTCCACCTGTGTTGTCTCTCATCTGTTCAATTGTCCCATATATGAGCAGGTAGACCTACTTCTCTTGTCATTTCACCTGGGCTGGGTTGTGTAGGGATTGTCGGGAGATTCTCTGTCTGTGATACGGAAGCAGGTTCTTTCTGTCTGGGAAAATGCCCCTCCTCACCTCCTCCTCCGCTACTTTTCCCTCTTTACTCCCCCAAAAGACTCCCTCCCTCCCTCCCCCCTCCCCTCCTTCCCCCTGGCCTAGTCTCCCTCCCTTCCCCCTCTACTCCTTCTCTTCCCTTCCACCCCTAGACTCTCTCCTCTCATGCCCTCCCCTGTCCCCTCTCCTTGGCTGGGTCAGTTAAGCAGGGGGATTGACTGTGCACTGCTGCAGATGTGCAGTCTGGAAAGGGGCCAGATTGCCTTGCCTGGGAGAACATGTGGTCAGGCACTGTTTACCTTGGCACTCTCTCAAACTGTCTCCCACACATGCTGTGTCCATGCCAGCTTCACAATGCCAGCACTGACTTCTAGGGGGATTATCAGGTTGAACTGTGAAAAATGATCATTGTCGGTTATTTGTATTAACAGAACAAACAACTAAACAGGATAACAACTAAACAGGATTATAAAAGGAATTCAAGTATATGCTAAACTAAATATAAAAGGCAGTCAGATATGTTGCTTTGTAGTGAGGTTGATTCACTTCAGCTTCCCAAGCTTGTTTATTCTCAGCTAAGGGCTGAGGTGTGATTGTCTGGACATTCTGCTGGAGTCGAGGGATACCCAGACACTGTTTTTCACAGATTCTCCACATACCTCACATTCTGCCATTCTGTACTTCTGTCTCTTAACAAACATCTATGGCAGGGGTTGGCAACAGGTGGCCCCGGGTATTTTATTTTGGCCCCCCAAATTTTTACATATAAATTTTAAAAATCACCATGAATTCAGCAAAAAAAATGTTTCATTTAGGAGACCAAGTATTCCCACAAATAAAAAAAATAGACAAATGTGATTGTGTCTCAATGTAATTAAAGTACTGGTCCTTCTGTAGCTCAGTTGGTAGAGCATGGCGCTTGTAACGCCAGGGTAGTGGGTTCGATCCCCGGGACCACCCATACGTAAAATGTATGCACACATGACTGTAAGTCGCTTTGGATAAAAGCGTCTGCTAAATGGCATATATATTATTATTATATAAGTATGGAATGATTGTCATTTTCAAATACAATCTCTTTTTGGGCTTTGTTGTGGTCAATTTGCAGTGTAAAAGTTATTATAATTATGTTCGGGCCACCCAACTATCTGCTCAGACAAAAAAAAATGTACTGTGGCTGAATCTAGTTTCCTACCAATCAATGCGTTGGAACACTTCTGCACCAAACACACCCTGCAGCCTTTTTGTCGGTGAGAGTAAGCTCAAACGTCACGAATGAAAGCTGCAGCCGTTACTTCTATAAAATGTTCATCCCACTTTTAAAATTAATCTCCATGTTATTAGTATATTATTACAATGATTAAATGGCTATTGTGCTCTTAGATGAAATAACAGAAGTAAACATATTAAAGACCCCTAAATATGTGTTGATAATCATTTGTCATCAATAATAATTGATCCCACATATCTTGATGTTTGATATCCGTTGAAAATCTATACTATAGTGAGCGTTCGTTCCATTTACACCATGTGAAGTGTTCAGCGCCCTCTGCAGGTCTGGAAGGGTTACTAGAGAAGTAGAGTTTCTGCAGTCTACATGATGTTGGTGTTTTCACGCTAAAATCAACTGACCATAAGCTCTCTATCTAAAATCCATCAGAAGGCATATCATCACAATATAATTCACTTTTTTTGTGCCGAGAACTTTTTTGAGATAGTTTGCTGATATTGAAGTTTGATTATGGCAACAAACCAGGTCAACTCCTGTACGCAGAAGTCAAGAGTAGAGGCATGCAAAATATGTGTTTGTGATCTGATGGTCTGCCCCTTGTCTGCCTCACTGGGTTTTATGTACAGCACATGCATTCTTAACAGCCCTAGGTATCACTGGTAAGGTAAATATAGTACTGTTATCGTCTCAATATGACAGACTTAGTAAGTCTGGTAAGGGACACAGTGAACTCAGACAGAGATTCCCTCCAAATCCCTCCTCTCCATTTTGTAAAAAGTTGCTGACTTCTTATAGCAGTAGGAGCCTAACCCAGCCTTACATTGTCTCCCTTTCAAATGACTCCCTATTCCCTACATAGTGCACTACCTTTGACGAAACGAGTACACTATATAGGGAATAGCGTGCCATTTGGGACATAGAGATTCTCCCAGGGGGGGATCTAGACAGGATCTCTGTTTGGATTCTGACTTCCCCTCTCGCTCCAGGCCTTGGAAACCAGGCCAAATCCCTGTATGTTTTCTAAGGCCATGATAATGAATTATGAATGGCCCGAACTTTGCTTCATCCACATGTCTTGACACACCGTCTACATGCTTTCGATTGGAATCCACTGCCCGGGACAGTCATACTGACTACACAGTATACTGTGTAGGAAGTTGGAGCAGTTATCATTTTATTTTCAACTCAGTCACTCAGATTGTTGGAGTATCAGTCTTCAAAGTAGACTGAGAGAGACTGGAAGAGAGAGACTGAAAGCGAGAGATAGAGTTCAGTAATGACTACAGGCACAGTATGGTGGGCCCAACTAAACTCAGCAATCTTGTTCTGTTATGGCTAGTTATATTAGCCAGCTTCAGATCTCTTACTCTCTCTCTGAGGGGGACATTGACATTGTCATTGGCTCACTACACCAGATGGAAACCAACTTCCTCTATTGCCTCAAGCCTTGTCTGCTCCCCAACTGGCATCCTCTTCCCTGTGTAGTGCACTGCTTTTGACCAGGGCCCATGGGGAGTGCACTATACCGAGAATGGATTGCCATTTCAAATAAAAGTCGATTGGTCTCATACACAGTTCAGCAAATGTTATAGCGGGTGCAGCGAAATGCTTGCGTTATTAGCTCCTAACAGTGCAGCAAAAATGTCAACCAAGTACACCAACAATAACAATAATAATAAAAACAAGAAAACCACGAATGTCAGAATGAATTCAGTTGACAATCCAAATAACAAATTCAATACAGTTGAAGTTGGAAGTTTACATACAATTAGGTTGGAGTCATTAAAACTCGTTTTTCAACCACTCCACAAATTTATTGTTGGCAAGTCGGTTAGGACATCGACTTTGTGCATGACACAAGTCATTTTTCCAACAATTGTTTACAGACAGATTATTTCACTTATAACTCACTGTATCACAATTCCAGTGAGTCTGACGTTTACATACACTAAGTTGATTTTGCCTTTAAAAAGCTTGGAAAATTCCAGAAAATGATGTCATGGCTTCAGACCTCCACAAGTCTGGTTCTTCCTTGGGAGCAATTTTCAAACGCTTGAAGGAACCACGTTCATCTGTACAAACAATAGTACGCAAGTATAAACACCATGTATGACCACACAGACGTCATACCGCTCAGGAAGGAGATGCGTTCTGTCTCCTAGAGATGAACGTACTTTGGTGCGAAAAGTGCAAATCAATCCCAGAAAAACAGCAAAGGACCTTGTGAAGATGCTGGAGGGAACAGGTACAAAAGTATCTATGTACACAGTAAAACAAGTCCTATATTGACATAACCTGAAAGGCCACTCAGCAAGGAAGAAGCCACTGCTCCAAAACCACCATAAAAAAGCCAGACTACGGTTTGCAACTGCACATGTGGACAAAGATCTTTTTGGAGAAATGTCCTCTGGTCTGATGAAACAAAAATAGAAGTGTTTGGCCATAATGACCATCGTTATTTTTGGAGGAAAAAGGGGGATGCTTGCAAGCCGAAGAACACCATCCCAACCGTGAAGCGCGGGGAGTGGCAGCATCATGTTGTGGGGGTGCTTTGCTGCAGGAGGGACTGGTGCACTTCACAAAATTGATGGCATCATGAGGGAGGAAAATGATGCGGGTATATTGAAGCAACATCTCAAGACATTAGTCAGGAAGTTAAAGCTTGGTCGCAAATGGGTCTTCCTAATGGAGAATGACCCCAAGCATACTTCCAAAGTTGTGACAAAATGGCTTAAGGACAACAAAGTCAAGGTATTGGAGTGGCCATCACAAAGCCCTGACCTCAATCCTATAGATTATTTGTGGGCAGAACTGAAAAGGCATGTGTACGAGCAAGGAGGCCTACAAACCTGACTCAGATACACCAGCTCTGCCAGGAGGAATGAGCCAAAATTCACCCATTTTTTGGTGGGAAAGGTTGTGGAAGGCTACCCGAAACGTTTGGCCTAAGTTAAACAATTTAAAGGCAATGCTACCAAATACTAATTGAGTGTATGTAAACTTCTGACCCACTGGGAATGTGTTGAAAGAAATAAAAACTGTAACAAATAATTATTCTGACATTTCACATTCTTAAAATAAAGTGGTGATCCTAACTGACCTAAGACAGGGAATTTCTACTTCGACTAAATGTCAGGACTTGTGAAAAACTGAGGTTAAATGTAGTTGGCTAAGGTGTATGTAAACTTCCGACTTCAACTGTATACGCCAAAATATACACTATATTTACAAAAGTATGTGGACACGCTTCAAATGAATGGATTCGGCTATTTCAGTCACACCCATTGCTGACAGGTGTATAGAATCTAGTACACAGCCATGCAATCTCCATAGACACACATTGTCAGTAGAAAGGCCCGTACTGAAGAGCTCAGTGACTTTCACCGTGTCACCGTCATAGGATGCCACCTATCCAACAAGTCAGTTCGTCAAATTTCTGCCCTGCTAGAGCTGCCCCGGTCAACTGTATGTGCTGTTATTGTGAAGTAGAAACGTCTTTGAGCAACAACGGCTCAGCCACAAAGTGGTAGGCCACACAAGCTTACAGAACAGGACCACCGAGTGCTGATGCGTGTAAAAAATCATCTGTCCTCGGTTGCAACACTCACTACCGAGTTCCAATCTGCCTCTGGAAGCAACGTCAGCACAAGACCTGTTTGTCGGGAGCTTCATTAAATGGGTTTCCATGGCTGAGCAGCAGCACACAAGCCTCCATAGGTTGTAGAAGTGTTGTTGGGGTTTCTTCCCCATGGTGTCGGTGTGGTGGGACCATTTCAGGTCCTCAGTGAAGGACCTTGAAGCGTTTGGTACACATCCTTGGAAACCAGAATACAACTCTGCTGCTTTGGGAAGAAAATGTATATATTTTTTTATAAAGCACTGTGAAGTCAGCTGACATTCATAGATGGATGGGAATCCATATATCAGAAATGATTTGACCATGATGTCAGATTTTCTGTCTGAGTCCAGAGTACATTTTCGAAGAGTACTGTAGTTTTGGTTATGTTTCATTAACTTTGGTGCTTTTGTCTGAAGTCAATGCAAATGTTTGGGTATTAAAGTTATTGTTCAGCACGTTACACTATTGAGATGAACAGATGGTACTCACTCTAAATGATCTGCTATGTCCTTCATCTACCACCAGAGGGGGTTCTCTCCTGAGAAATGCACTTGGAGTGGGTCCGAGTCAGAAATGTTCTCTTGAGTCGGATGTCATAGAATAGAAAATTCAATGAACTGTTGAGAAAATAAAACATCCTTCCACTCACCAACCCCTGGCCTGGATGCATCTCATCTTTCAGTATGGTAACATAGTAGCCTAAGGTTACGATTCTGGAGAGTTCTACCGTGCACAATTATCAGAGATTGTGTACAACATAACCTTTAGAGCAGCTGTGTGTCAGTGGTGGGAAAAGTAAAGGACTCAAGTAAAAATGGAAGACCAGCAGCAGAACATTTCTGGGATCTTTTATTTCAGCTCTTGAAACATGGGACTAACACTTTACATGTTGCGCTTATATTTATGTTGTGTATGTACTTTTACTCCATACATTTTCCCTGACACCCAAAAGTACTCGTTACATTTCGAATGCTCAGGCAGGACAGCAATATGGTCTAATACACACACCTATCAATATAACATGTCATCCCTACTGTCGCACAAATTTGTTTTACATCCCTGTTAGTCAGCATTTCTCCTTTGCCAAGATAATCCATCCACCTGACAGGTGTGGTATATCTAGAAGCTGATTAAAAAGCATGATCATTACACAGGTGCACCTTGTGCTGGGGACAATAAAAGGACACTAAAATGTTTCATCACACAACACAATGCAACAGATGTCTCAAATTTGAGGGAGCGTGCAATTGGCATGATGACTGCAGAAATGTCCACCAGACCTGTTGCCGAAGCCAATGCCTACTTCTGTCTGTAATAAAGCCCTTTTATGGGGAAAAACTCATTCTGATTGGCTGGGTCTGGCTCCCCAGGCCCACCCAAGGCTGTGCCCCTGCCCAGTCATGTGAAATCCATAGATTAGGGCCTAATGGATTTATTTCAATTGACTGATTTACTTATAAAAACTGTAACTGCTTTTACATTTTTGTTTCGTATATTTTATTTAGGAGTATAGAGTAGAAGTTGCGAAAAATATAAATAGTAATGTACAAATACCCCCCAAAACGACTTAAGTAGCCTAGTACTTCAGTATTTCTAAGTATTTCTACTTAGTTACTTCACACGTGCAAAAAGCTCAGGGGAACACTTTTACAATGTTGCAAGACCCAGGTGGCATTCTTAAATTTTGTATTTTATATGTGTTAAAATATTTCTGATATGTCACTAAAGTAATAGATAGATACATTTGAGAGTGTCCACTTGTTTGCAAGTTGATGCCTATTATTATTTTATGTGTATCAAATGAAAACCGCAGAGCACAACTATTCATGCGCCAACATGGCTGGTGTAGGGTCGCCAGCTTCATGCTTTGAAAAGCGTTGAAATTCGGGAGAAAACCTTTGTTCAGAGGGAGCTGGCTTCGAAGTATTCGCGATTTCCAAATGAATTTAATTGGTGATGTCATCTGGTTCGAGAGGGCTGTGTGTGTTGGTGCTTCAGAGTCACCATCCAGTCAACGTGTTGTAACCACCAGCAACACAGGCAGTGGAGCTCCCAAATAAAAAGGCGCTTTTAGTTTTTTGTTCATGGCATGGGATATTTTCAACAATGCTGCAGTGACGGAGATCTGAGGACCTTGAGAACTAGTTGGACGTTTTCTAAAGGAATGTTGAAGCCACATTGTGTTCACAATAGATTTTAATTTGAAAAAATAGTGTGTGGGTTTATATGGATTATGCATGCTGAAATGTATATATAAGAAATATACATGACTGTGCATGAGCACAACCCTTAGCTTCAACTAGGCTGTAACAAGCCTCCCCCCCTGTTTCTGCAGTTTTATCCATACCGCTGACTGTGAAGCTACCTTTGCTATTCGTAGTACGTGGTTGCAGGGCGTAAAGAGAACGGACAATCGCACCGGACCGTTCCGGGGTTCGGATGAGGTGTTTGAATAGATTCTTTGATTTTAGAATTCCATCGACCTTTCTATCCATTATTTTCTACAGAAGTGATGCAAATGTGTTAGCAATGAGGTTGTTCTTCGTGGGATTTCTACTCGGTTTGGAGATCCTGTCTCCTACAGGAGCTATTGATGGTAAGTGACATTCTAGTGTTCTAGCCTATGGCTTTGTGAAACTGCATGTCCACTTAGCAACATAGGGCCTATACAGTGTAGGCCTATTCACCACACGGTGGGCTAGCCTATTTGCCTTCATAACACCAATAGGCTTCAGACTCGATGTGATCGATATGAGCCATGGGCTTTTCCTTCGAGCTAAGCTAATCGACCTAGGAGGTGCCATGTTTGTGTGACAGCCTAAAGGCGATCTAGCTTGCCCACCTTTTGGCAATTGCTCATTTCATAACCACCTGCTGTAGCCTAGCATACATGCTTCTTTTAGGGTGTTGTTGACATGACAAAGACAACAACTGCTCGTCCACAGATGTTGAGTTTCATATGGCTTCATTTTTTGGGCTTTAATCAGCGGGGATTGAAAGCGGTGCATGGCTACATTGACTTCAGTGTTGTGCTGCCCGCTACTCTGTTTTACTCCCATTCCCAGATGTAGCCCCACAAATGTTTCAGAATTAATATGCCCTTTGTTCATGTTCTGTTGTTGTCATGCTTATGAAGAAGGTGGTCGTTCAATGTTGTAAGGTCATTCAGCAGGTAGAACAAGGCTATTATGGTATCTCAGCACATCAGTGAAAGGCCTGCTTTCCCCCAGTTCTAGGTAGGCTAGACCGACACAGCAGCACACTACCTTGATTCGATAAGTAGGCTGGCTATACGGACCGGATCAACATGCCTCTGCTTTTCACCGATTTCTCCGCTATGGAATCCTCCAACATTTGTATCATTTGCAGGTTCTAAACGGTAGCCTTCTATGTGTGAATCCTTTATGGTTCAGAATCGATGGCTGTTGGTCTGGTTGCAACCTGCTCTCAGAGCATTTCGTATTATTCTCTACATAAATCCGATATACACATTTATTAAGATATGTATTCATTTGTGGATCATCCATTTTCGTGTGATGTTACGCAATTTGTATGGTATGTTATGAATGTGCAATTCATGCATTGTTACAAATTTGTAAAACCTACAATATGTTACAAATTCTCAAAACTTATGTTACGAATTCCAATTTGTTGTGATTAATGTTACCTAGGTGGCTAAATCTAACATTAGCTAGTTAAAGTTAGCTAGGTTAAGGTTAGGAGTTAGGTTAACATTAGGGGAAGGGTTAGCTAAGTAGTTGCAGAGTAGCTAAAAAGTAGTAAGTAGTTGAAAAGTTGTCCGTGATGAGATTTGAACACACGACCGTTATACACCCACGATCCACCCCAACCAACCACCTTCCTTTCGTTTTTGCCTAAATATCTTTTCACAATTGAGTTCCAAATAGCTCTAACGTTGCCCCAGCGTGATTAAAAAAAAAAATTAAAAAAAAGATTGAGCCTGTGAGGTCACAGTGCACTCAACTGTTCCGATGTAATTGTTGTGCAACAGGACAGTTAACCCAAGTTTTATTTGAGGCATGTTCCGCCTCCTCATTCATTTACATAGAAGTAGCCCATTTCACTGTAGCAGACAATTTATATTTGAGGCTTTACTGAGTTGGACAAACTTCTCTCTTCAACGAGAGCCCAAGCACTTCCCCAGATCAAGTATGCAGACATTGGCCCAGTCTTGTAGAAACCTTTCCCCCTGGCACATGTTCTGTCTGGCACTCGCATTGCTTTCATTGTTGTTTTGCCTACAAACAATAACTTTCTTTGAACATGTGTGCATTCCTATCAAAGT
Organism: Oncorhynchus keta; assembly: GCF_023373465.1. Taxonomy (NCBI): domain Eukaryota; kingdom Metazoa; phylum Chordata; class Actinopteri; order Salmoniformes; family Salmonidae; genus Oncorhynchus; species Oncorhynchus keta. The sequence continues at coordinate 41,747,685 of NC_068447.1, forward strand.
CAGTGCCTTTATTTTCTGTTCTTATGACAAAATGAGGTGAACGGATGGTTCACTCATCTTTCTTGTAGATTTCCGGGAAGGGAACGATGGTAGGTGACACAATCCCTTTAACATGCTTACTACAAACAGACCAAACTCATCTAGTCTCCTTATCTTTGGTTGACACGAAAAAACAAACATGGCAGTGCGCACAAACTACCCATCGTCGAAGTACTTCTGACTTTTAGAAAGTGTTTTACAAAACTATTTCGATCAATGGTGAGCTAGAGTTGGCTAAATATGACCACTTGTGTTATGTCAATGTTTCCTCAGTTAGCGCGTGCACTAATGTAGCCCACATTTTTCGGATTTGGATGATTGTGCTATGCTGTCGCTACTTCTGTGAAGGTCTGAACATTACATCGAAAAAAATAAACGGGTCACATTCAGGACGTAACATTGTAAGATCTGTGTTTGTGCAAAATGTTTCTGTGAAAAAAAGTGTGTCCAGCTCAAACGCTGACTGTTGCATCAATCGAAACTGGACGTTCTAAATAAGCGTTCTAATCACACCGGTTTGAGCGTAGAGCTGCAGGGACCACTGTAAAATGAACACACCTGTGTGTTGGTATGTGTCAAACGGTTAACTTCTATCTTATGTAACCGTACCAAACGTAACATCATACACATTTTAATGTCCCAGATTTACATTTACTACGTTACGTCTACTCTGAGACCAGGCTGCTGTAAACTAAAGATCTTAGCAGTGACCAGGCTACACCTTAGAAGGTATAGTTCAAACAGAATCACTGTGTTGATATATACGTTTTCATGTTTGTTTTGAGCTGCGAGCAGTAAAAACAACTGTTTGGTTTTTCAGTTGTGATCTTTATACCTAGGTAGGCTGTTGTCGTGACTTGTCCCGACATGCAGCGAATTTTATGTCTGGGGGGGGGGGCGACTACATGAATCACAACAGATACTAAAATTGATGACAGTCAGGTAGCCTATAGAGAACTGAATGAAATCATGTTGCAATGTATTGCCATCCTAAAATCCTCATGTGCTTCTCAGGGCTGCGTTGGACTCTTCGCTAGTTTGAGAATAATGACTGGCTACAGTGCGTCCTTGCAACAATGATTCTGTCTGTGGCCATGCACTTTCAGAGCTAGAACATTGTAGCCAATGATTTGTAACATCTGGCAATGTCTTGGCAATACAAAGTGTCAAGTAGACCATAATTTGTAGTGTCACTGGCATGGTTAACTTGAAGGAAATGGAATGAACCCACTATGCACGGACTGACGCCAATGTCTTTTTTTGGTCCTGTCTGGGCTGGCCATCTTTTTTTTGGTGTGGTATGGACCGGCCTTGATTTCAATGTCCACGGATGTTGATTTTGGGTCTGGACTGGAATAGGGATGTGCATGGTTATGAATATCCGAACAGATGTTATTATTCGAACACCGAGTATTGTGTGTGAGTATTCCCTTTTTTTTGTGTGTTTAAAACATAGGCCTATTTTTGACACTGAAATGGCTTTTTCTAAATTTAAATAAAAATATCCATGTGACATTGCTATGTACAAGAAGGATACACCATGACATTTGAAATGATTCATTTAATAAAACAACAAACTTTTCAATGTAGTTTTTATGACATGCGCCCCATGAAAATACCAGAAGCCAACCGGTAGCCTTCACATTTGTACCATGTTGATTGCCAATCAAACCCGCAAAGTGGATCAATGTGGAGTGAGAGTTCACTAATGCAATGGGGGGGGGGGGAGCGAAATGAGAAGAAGTGACAACAGGCAACCAACAGGTAGACTTTTTTGTTTGTTTTACATCCACATGGTCAAAGGTATGTGGACACCCGTTCAAATGAGTGGATTTGGCCATTTCAGCCACACCCATTGCTGACGGGTGTATAAAATCGAGCACACGGCCATGCAATCTCCATAGACAATCATTGGCAGTAGAATGGCCCATACTGAAGAGCTCAGTGACTTTCAACGTGGCACTGTCATAGGATGCCACCTTTCCAACAAGCCAGTTTGTCAAATGTCTGCCCTGCTAGAGCTGCCCCGGTCATCTGTAAGCGCTGTCATTGTGAAGTGGTAATGTTTAGGAGCCACAACTGCTCCACCGCGACGTAGTTAGACACACAAGCTGACTGAACGGGACCACCGAATGCTGAAATGTTCCCTACGCACACAATTGGTTTAAATCCCTGTTAGTGATTGTCTCTTTGCTAAGGTAATCCATCCACCTGACAGGTGTGACATATCATGATGCTGATTAAATAGCATGATCATTACACAGGTGCACCACGTGCTGGTGACAATAAAAGGACATTCTAAAATGTGCAGTTTTGTCACACAACACAATGCCACAGATGTCTCAAGTGTTGAGGGAGCGTGCAATTGGCATGATGACTGCAGGAATGTCCACCAGAGCTGTTGCCAGTGAATTTTGTTCATTTCTCCACCATAAACCGCCTCCAATGTATTTTTAGAGAATTAGGCAGTACGTCCAACTGGCTTCACAACCGCAGACCATGTGTATGTGATGTGTATATGCACGAAAAAGAATGAGCATTAAAATGGGCAAAAAAAGCTTTTCTGGAGCAAGAATTTTGCTAGGACTGTCTGTGTGGTCTGAGTGGGTAGGGTAAAACTGAAATCTATCTGTTATTTGCAGAGCGGTTTCAAACTCACTTTATCGGTCAATTAACCAATTTACTGCATGGAGATGTCACCATGGAAAGGTTAAACTCCCGCCCATGCAAACCTGCTGATTAGAAGGTCCTGTGTAGATGGTGTTGTCAACCAGCAAATATAAGGAAATGACACTGATCGAATTATTTCACACTTCTACAGTGTTACAATGTTGTACAATATAAAATACAGGCAAAACTGAATTTTGACTACACTGGACCTTTAAAGAATGAACATTCCAGAAACATTTCGGCCCAGATCTAACAATAACGGGGCAATAAGGGGGCTCCTTATTTATTTTATTTTTGACATGTCCTTGGATACGGACAATTTTTGAGGTTGTTAAAGAACCCCGTGTGAGCGAGCATAGATAGGTCTACTCTCCCGGGTCTTAGCCTCCCACCTCCCAAGCTCTGGGAAACATCTGGACAGAGTGAGACCATTAATCCACAGTGTATGGGATGTGACTATGGGGGGAGGTGCTGACTCCTCACTCACACAGAGGATAAAAACAAAACAAACATTGCCAGCAGGAATCAAACCAGCTGAAGTATAGACCCTCCTCCCCATGACATCTGAGTAACATTTTGTTTCCTTTGTTTCCCAACCTTTCTGACTCAATCACCAGTGATGGGAAACATTGGACAGAGCAGTACAGTACAGAATGGGTAACACTATGTACAGTATGACCAGTGATGGGAAACATTGGACAGAGCAGTACAGTACAGAATGGGTAACACTATGTACAGTATGACCAGTGATGAAAAACAGTGGACCGTAAAAGGTACAGGAACCTGATCTCGTGCTGTTAGCACAAAGAACCATGTCACAGATGTCCAGATGCAAGACCAGGGTAGGGAAGGGATAAGTGAGTGTGTGTTTGACTGGATGCTGCTATGTTAGAGGCCAGGGAAGAGGAGGGAGGGGATGTGTGTGTGTGTGTGTGTGTGTGTGTGTGTGTGTTTGTGTGTGTGTGTGTGTGTGTGTGTGTGTGTGTGTGTGTGTGTGTGTGTGTGTGTGTGTGTGTGTGTGTGTGTGTGTGTGTGTGTGTGTGTGTGTGTGTGTGTGTGTGTGAGAGAGAGAGAGTGATGCTGCTATGCTAGAGGGCAGGGGTCAGCCACTTGAGCTGAAACATGTGCATTCATCAGCATCACCACTGGGCTCCGCTGGCTGTCCCCAGCATGATTTAGGGGTTGAGGGGATTGGACAGGCCAAGTTCAGAGGGCAAGGCCGTCCCCTGCTCTGTTCTGTTCCAGGACTGTCCTTTCCTAGCTCGATAGTTTATTTATCCTTAGCTGCACATTTTAAACAGCTGTCTGGATCGTATATCAGCTTTGTTGATCTTTGAGTCAGGAACCTCTAAAAGATGCCAAACCAGAAATGTGGGATGACCTGGTGATCACATGTATGTGAATGCTGTAAAAGTAGCAAATGCAATACCTTTACAATGCATTAACTAAAATGTAATTAAGGGTTAGGATGGTGTGCAGTGTAGTGTTCTCATCAGCAAGGATCTGGATCATTTTACCACCACTCTTGCTTAGAAGTGATTTAATAACACAGAGCAACTGACCCTCAAATGACTCGTGTTACAGGAATAGATACACATGATGCTTCTGCCTCCTACAAATACAGGTTCAGGATCATTTTAACCCCACTCGATGAACGGCATGACTTGTGACTAAGTGTACAAAACATTGAGAACACCTTCCTGATATTGAATTATACCCCCATTTGCCCTCAGAACAGCCTCGATTCGTCGGGGCATGGACTCTACAAGGTGTCGAAAGCGTTCCCCAGGGATGCTGGCCCATGTTGACTCCAATGCTTCCCACAGTTGTGTCAAGTTGGCTGGATGTCCTTGGGGTACACAAGGGAAACAGTTGAATGTGAAAAACCCAGCAGCGTTGCAGTTCTTGACACACTCAAACCGGTGTGCCTGGCACCTACTATCAAACCCTGTTCAAAGGCACTTAAATCCTTTGTCTTGCCCATTCACCCGCTGAATGGCACACACACACAATCCATGTCTCAATTGTTTCAAGGCCCCAATAAAATCCATCTTTGAATGGACTCATTCCCTTCATCTACACTGATTTTGAAGTGGATTTAACAAGGGATATCAATAAGGGATCATAGCTTTCACCTGGATTCACCTAGTCAGTTCTGGAAATGTTTTGTACACTCAGTGTATGTTACTGTAAGAGATACTCTGGAGGCTCCTTTGTAAATAAAACTATCCAAAATATATTCACGTCACCCAATTTATTGATTAAAACAGACTGTTTAGCAATGAAGGTCTACAGAAGCCTCAGCAGCACTCTGTAGGGTAGCACCATGGTGTAGCTGGAGGACAGCTAGCTTCCGTTTTACTCTGGGTACGTTGACGTCAATACAAAACCTAGGAGGCTCATGGTTCTCACCCCCTTCCATAGACTTACACATGAATTATCACAACTTCCCGGAGGATGTCCTCCAAATTATCAGAGCTCCAATCAAAGCGGTATTGAATGTGTCACTGTCTGTCACCTCAAATTGTTCTCTCGACCTGTGTGCGCCTACGTTGTAGCAACCTCGTGGTTGTTATAGGGAAAATTTGAGTATCATGTAGTAGCCTAAACCTATCGACATTACATTGAACTGGGTGAATGGAATATGAATGACAGTCATCCAGCATGCTCTAATAGAAATAAAGGCCATGCTCATAAAAAAAAAATATATATATCTTCCTCCCTCATCAAAAACTGCACCGACTTGCCACGGCTGTATATTACCATTAGAGATAATGTGCACATGTTACCTCCTACATATCTAGCCTCCCACAAATCTACCCGTCTTGCTTCCAAGTACATTTCTATGCCCCTATGATACTGAGCAGACTTACGTGAACTGTGGAGATGGGTCAGGAGGTGGAGTGTGAATTCCAGAGGAGACTCTGTTTACCTGACCCTTTTTAAAGGGACATTTCCACTTAACATCCTATTATCTCCAGGATCATACTAGTGTCTAGTAAAAAAAAGATGAACAACAAAGGGTCCCAAGTAAATGACCCCCTATGATCATCAGGGATCATTTTCTTTTGGATCTTTGTCTGTGGGTCTGGAGGGGAAGAGAGGGTGAATTCCAGAACCTGGGGCCTGGTTCTAACCCTAATATGCTGACCACATCGGTCGCGGTGCGTGCGCGAGCGAGCGTTGCAAAAATAACTGGGCGTGGCATAACCGTCGGAACACTCAGAGCCTCCACTGGAAACATCTGCCAGGAACATTCTAGAACATCCTGGCCTAACATGAAGCTTTTAGGTAGTCCGCTATAGCGCACTCTCAGGTGGCACACCAAATTCTATCATTTTATTTTTTGTTCTGTAATGACATTTGTGAAAAAGCCATGTATCTTAGTTATGTAAAAGGGGGTGGGAAATGGAGCAGTGCCTTTTGGAATTAAGATGCAAACAGGTCTCCCATGTTTTCACAAGGCAGCAGTTTAGCCTTTGAATAGACTGTAGTAAATGCAGGGTTATGGTGGTGGGTGTCTACTAATACTTCCTAGCGGGAGACAATGCAGGTTTAACCTAAACCGAAATAACAATGTGGCGATAGTGGGAGCCTTGACAATAACTGTATAAAATCCATTTTTCTTTCCTCCCTCTTCCTGTAAAGCATCGTAGATTTAGCCCGAGCACAGACTGGAGGCTAGAGGCAGGGTGCGTCCCAAATGGCATCCTACTCCCTATATATGACCAGGCCCCATAGGGAAATAGGGTGCCATTAGAGACGCATGCACAGATTAGCATGAATGGTTCAGTGTGGTTTTCTCCCTGTACGAAGGCGTTAGGCTCGCTAGATGAAAGAGTGTTTGTTGATGGTGAATAGCAGGGGTGTGTTGTAATTGGTGTTTTCTGCATTTAGCTCCCATAAGACCCTGAAAGGAGCAGATTGGTTTATTGAACATAATGGGGGCGTGTGGGTGTTGATGTGGAAGGGAGAACAAGGAAGATGCCTTGGATTTCTCTTTAGGTTGTAGAAACGATAGGCCCTTTCACACGGCATTGTTCTTAGCCCTGGGCTGTTCTTAGCCCAAGACCAGAGCTACCTGAAACCAAATGTCACGTTTTATGGAGTAGAATATTCAAATGAGGTAACAGTGTAATAACTCTGTGATTGGCTAGCCGCGAAAAATCGGTGCTAACCCACTTTAGAATGTGCAGGTGTAAACACTCGCTTAGTCCCAGGTTTAAAAATCCCTTAATCCAATGCTTATGTCTTTTACATGATTTTCACATAAGGGGCTCTATTTGTAGGCTTTTGGCAATTTACCTGTCTTAACATTAGCATGTTTGCGGTGGAAACATGAGGTGTGTCATTTAAAACAATGACCCAAAGGGCTAATTTCAGGCAGCGCTTGGATATATATATATATATAAGACCAACCAACAACTGTTTTTTAGCTGTGACGCACACTGCCCATGGTGCCTGTATTCTTAGGATTTAGAAACTTCGTTTTTTCCCCCGTTTTAGTTGACAAAAATCCAAGCATGGCCTCTTCTCTCAATAAAGGCTGTTTTTATTTTTGTCCTGTCCAATGTACAGTAATCAAGTAAAACCGTCGATAAAGTTCGTGAAACGGCTTGGAAATCAATCTTAATCACCAAAGCTTTATTCAAATATCAAGTTTGAGAGGCGCTAAACAGTGAGTTGACGTTCCCTTTTCATCTATGTATTGTAGGCAGGCCAACATTATTTTAGGCATGCTTTGGAGGGGCATAAAACCCCCTCCGTGATGGAGGCTACATGTATCCATGCCCATCATGAAGCGAGATAACCCCGGTGAACCTCGTATTTGCGTTGTCTTTTTTTTATGCTGGTGATTTTTGTCATTACGTTTGACATCTATTTATTGTGGTTGGAATTTAATGGTTGCAATTTATTAAAACCAAACTTATTCGAATTATTCACTGTCCTGATTTAATGGTGAGAATGTACGTGAGAATGTCTGTGGCACGCATGCAAAGCAACTTCAGGAGAAGTGTGAATGTGATCTGTAAGATGGGTTCGATATGTATATTAAACATATTTGGGCGCAGTGTAACGGTCAGTGAACATTCTCCCTTTCTCTTCATATTGGATCTTTTGTCCAGCTGTTGTGAAAAGTTTTGGATATGCGTAAAACCCTTCATAGTCGGCGTTGTTTTAATATTATATGCCCACAGGAAGCAATTATGGTGCCGGTAAGTGTATTCAGACAGCCCATTTAAAACACGTTTTGATTAGAATTATTCGCTGTGTTTTTAGGCCTTATCAATAATGAATTTTAATCTTGCTCATTGACAACATTTAGCATGACCATGCTCAGCCATAATGCAATTTACTGTAGGCCTAGCCCCTATATCAGGGTGAATGCTACAGTATGCATATTTCCACATTGAAGCCATGCAATTACTCAGAACAATGTGGACTACCAACAGGTTCAAGTTAACATATTTAGCAATGATGGGATAGTCTACATGTTTGTTTCTGTAAGCTGTTTAATTGACTAGGTCTTTCCCTTTCCATAACGTTGGATTTGATTATATAAAAACCCGTAAATACACAACCTAAAGCAAACACATATTTAACCATGGAGCACAGTCTGCCTTACAGAGGTGCCAAGCCTCGACACACCCGCAACTTGTGTATCCATCAAAACACAGCCCTTTTCACGCCAATGCCAGCAACTGCGCCAATAATTGTGCTTGTGAAAATAGCTAAACTATTTGACACACCCCCGAACCTATAACGCCGGCGCTTAGATTGACCATTGCTCTCTGTTTGTTCAAATGGAGCCCAAGGAGTAAACCTAGCTCTTCAAATGTCACAACTGGTTGCAACGTTTGCCTGACATCCAACGCAAACGTGTGAATCCTGGCTTTGTGACTAAAGATTAGTTGTTTTTCTATCTCCCGATGGTGAACTTTTCACCCGACGCCTGGGGACGACCAGTGAGGCTCAGCGAGGCAGAACGGCCGTTACACTGAGCACTCTTCCAGTCTTAAAGTCTTGGTTCCACCTCCAGAAACACATTGGCTATTCCAAGGCTGTTCCATGGCTGTGTGTGTTTTGCGCTCGACTGGAGAATCGATTGGGGCCTCCTGTTCAATCTCCTCCACTCTGCTGCCTGCTTTCACACCTGGCCAGGAGGAGAGAGGAGAGCGAGAGAGAGGCAACTGATGTGTGGTGATAAAGATTCCAATTTCATGGACTACTGCCATGTGTCAGACGTGTCTGCTTCTGTTAGTCACAGCTATTGAACTCAGATCCCCATGCGTCCTAAATGGCACCCTCTCCTCTATCTAGTGCACTACTTTTGACCAGATCCCTCGGGTGAATAGTGAATACGGTGCCATTTGGGACGCAACCACAGCCATTGGCTTGATTGGCTATGCATATGGCATACATTAGGATGAGAATGAACCACTCTCCCGGTACTGAGATCTTTGAGGAGGTGGTGGGCCGTATGGACTTCACACAGTTGCTCAGCTTTTTCTTTAGTTATCCTTGACTGGGCGTTTGTTTGACTTGTTTGCTCAGCAAAGGCTACACTGTCCGTGACAACTTGATCACTTTGTCAGCCTTGTGTCACCAAGAAAGTCTTTGACCACTAACCACAAACTGGTTAAATCAATGTTGTTTCAACGCAATTTGTCAACGCATTGTGACGTGGAAAATACATTGTAAACTGTTGTTTTGAGGGTCATGTTTCCACCACAGGATTATTCAATCCTGGTGACCGATTTTCAACATAGACAAACCTTGTATAAATGTTGATTTTGTGCCTTTGAAACGACGTCAGATCTTCAACGTAATATGGATAGCTGGATAGCACGTCCTACTGGAGAGTTTCTATCTACAGCGATCCCTTCAGTCTCCCAGCCCTGCTTCGCTTTAATATTTGTCACTGACTATTACCAATGTACTATCGTGAGAAGGATTACTTTATCCTATCCTAGGTATTCCTTAAAGAGGTGGGGTTTCAGGTGTCTCCGTATGTACTATCGTGAGAAGGATTGGTTGATAAATCTCCACTCCATCTCCACTATCGAAGTCATTCCAAAGGGTAGGTTCAACAGAGCAAACAAATCATATACATTATCAATGTTGCTATTTAGCAGTGGTGGAGAAAGTACCCAGTTGTCATACTTGACTAAAAAAGCAAAGATACTTTTATAGAAAAGTGACAAGTCACCCAGTAAAATACTACTTGAATCTCTCGCTCTCTCTGATCAAAAGTAAATATACTAAAGTTATAAATAATTTCAAATTCTTTCTATTAAGCAATCATTTTCTTGTTATTTGAATGTATGGATAGCCAGTGGCAGACTCCAACACTCATACTAATACATGCTTTGTTTGTAGAATGTGAGTCAGCCAGATCATAGGCATTAGGGAATACCAGGGATATTCTCTTGTTAATGTGTGAATTGGACCATTTCCCTGTACTGCTAAGCATTGTAAATGTGACAAGTACTTGGAGTAAAAAGTATATTATTTTCTTTAGGAATATAGTGATGTAAAAGTTGTCAAATATAACGATTTAAGGTACAGATACCCATAAAAGCTTCTTAAGTTTAAGGTACAGATACCCATAAAGCTTCTTAAGTTGTACTTATTTTTTTGGTACTTCATACCACTGCTATTTATGCCTATTGTATATAGAATTTGGGACGTCATCAACAGCTATTGTTTAAATTCAACACAGGATTCAACTAAAAATAGACAGTATATAGAATCTACAAGTTAATAATAAATATGTTGGATTCACGTCTCCCATCTCAACCCAAAATAAAAGTTGAATAATTGGATTAAATCAAACTGTATTCAAAGTGCATTTTAAATGGTTGAAATCGCAGTGATAAGTAGGGATGCACGATATATCGGTGAACATATCGGAATCGGACGATAATAGCTAAAAATGCCAACATCGGTATCGGGCGATGTCTAATTTAACGCCGAGTTGCAAAACCATTGTCAAAGCTGACGTGCATACCTATATAACGTTGGTACATGGCGTAATGACGCCACATAAAATGTTGAGCTATACGTCCAACACAGCATTCCTAAACTAGCCCACAATGTCTGCTGTGTGGATCGAGCAGTCAACAAGTCGAGTAGTCATTTGAAAGAGTAACAACATTTCAGTGAGACCACTCAAAGGCAAAATACATTAAAGCCATATAATGGATTTCATTGCCCGTGACAATCAACTGTTAACTGTCGTGGGTGATGTTGGCTTTCGCCGACTGGTCGAGCACAGGTACACACTACCAAGTGCACTATTTTTCAGATGTTGCCCTCCCGTTGTTACGCAGTAATAGTGTCACTGCTATTAGCTCTACAACATACATACTGTGGCGTGCCGTTTGGGTCTTTGTGTCAAAAAGGATACAGTAGCACTGTCAAAGCTGTACAAAAAAAGTCTGCAAATACCGGCCACTAACAATGTGTTTACAATACCGAATTGGTAATAAAGCATCATTTGTTTGACCGCAACTTCTGGGGTATCTAGCTAGCACCAATACAACCAACTTGAAAATAATGACCAGTAGAAACTGCAGTCATTTTCATTATTCTTAGCAATGATTTAGGAATCCTTGTGAGTAAGTATTAGATAGGTTGTTCGCAAATTGAAATAACATTTCGGTCCATGAAAATAAATAGCTGGCAAGCTACTTAACCCTGTTGCCCAAAGCTAAAGTTATAAGCAGCCAGCTAGCTTCATCTGGCTAGTCCGGCTCGAACGGACCGGGTTATGTGTTGTGAAGCTCGCCGCAATAAAGATTAGGCACAATAGTGGAATTTGTGGTTTGCCTTAAAAATGAAAGTATGTCATTGACAGTGATGCAAATTAATACATAGTAGAATTTTGCCATACTTTTATTTTGAAGCCTATCCGCAAAGTCACTATTGTGGCTAGCTTCACATAGATGGGTTATTTTAGATGATGACACCTAGCTATGTCGTTAGCTAGCTAACTATAGCTACTGAAACAGATTGTCATTTTGCAATGTTTATGGGGAAGAACATTGTTTGCATCCATGAGCTAGCTAGCTTTAAAAAAAATGACCAGCACTGTAGGTACGCGTGAGAACTTTACCAGCATCATATCATACGTATTGATGAATCGTAGTGATAGTGTAATGTGTAATAACTACTTAATAATTTTACGTGTTCATCCATTTTTTTATGTGATGTGCAGTCTTTCAGGTCCTGATTGCTCAAAAAGCTTATTTGACACGTTAAATAGTATCTTTTTTGACACGCAAAGACCCAAACGGCGTTCCATAGAAATCCTGGTTGAGAATGAAACGACTGAAGAAATGAACAACGAAACAGCACAGCAAGTAAGTGAAAGAAATAGGTTTTGATGATGTTTTACTGGTAATGGGGACATACGTAAATGCCAACAAAATCACTTTTTGGTGTGTGTGACCTTTTTTAAAAACGAGGCAAGTCCGTTAAGAACAAATGCTTATTTACAATGACGGCCTACCCAGGCCAAACTTGGACAGTGCTGGGCCAATTGTGCGCGGCCCTATGGGACTCCCAATTGCGGCCGGATGTGATACAGCCTGGATTCGAACCAGGGACTAGTGACGCCTCTTGCAGTGCCTTAGACCGATGTGTGTGTTAACTATTTAACTGTACCAGAATGCTTAAAAGGACTCTAAAATGTTAAATATCTGTTTTCGGCATCAGTTCTTTTGTCAAGGAAAATATTGGATGTCCGTATAGGCCAAAAATGTCATACTGATAACTAAAGCAAAAATCTGACAGATTTTCCTTTGGAATTGGGTTGTGCTTTTAGATGGTTTGAAAGCATATAGTGATAACACATTGGGAATTCAACTTTTGGCTGTCTTTTTGAGTGGGTGAAAATGGGTTGCAATCTCATTGATCAACGTATCTCCCCAATATGACCCGATTCGCCACGTTGAAATGACATCGCATTGCAGCTCATTAATGCATTATCTGTAAAGAGAGCTCTCTTCTCCACGATCAACACTCTACTACCTAACGACTCACTCCTCACTGCTTCAGCTGACTTCTGTGCTCAGTATCCGGGACCTCATTTATCTACCATGCGTACATGGAGCTTGTAGGATTTGCATGTGCAACAGATCATTGGGATTTATCAAAGTGTCACACGCAACATATACGCATGTTTTCATTGATAAATCCGAGACATACTGTATTTGTGCGCTCGTGAACGAGCGTTACAACCCCGCGGTTACAACCCCCAACCTTTTATGGTAACAGAAACCCCCTCATTTGTTCTGTAGAGGTTTGGGCAGAATGTTTTAATCTTTTACAGTGCGCATTCTGCAAGATGAAATGTCTATTCAAACAATTTAAAAGTGAATGCGACCGCCCACACTTCCAAAAGACGAGTTGTCGTTCAATATTTTGTTCATCAATACATGATTGTTTCTACTGCCTTGTTATAGGCTCTGAGATTAAAGTTTAGAATGTCGTGCTCCTATCGCACAGCAATACTGTAGCCTACCCATACTGTGAAATATTTTAAATAGGCTACTGGTTTATTTACTTTCGAGCATGCTTGGCTATTGAATGAGTAATGGATAAATGGTAGCAATCCTTTCTTCCCTCTCTGCCTTCTCCTCTGTTGCTGCTGCGTTCATCTCTGGTCTACTCACCAAAGCCTTAACCTGCTCACTTGATCCTATGCCCACCACCCTAGTCAAGACCTGTCTTGTGCTTTCTCCCTTCATGGTTGACATTGTCAGTGTGTCCCATTTGCGCTGGCACATTTTGGTTACAAAAAAAACAAAACAAGGACTTGACCCAGCTAACCTCAACAACTACCAACCCATGTCCAACCTTACATTTGTGGCTAAAGTCATTGCGCATGCTGTAGCTTCCCAACTCCAGCAGCACATGGACTTCTCATGACCTCTTTGAGCATCTTCAATCAGGCTTTGGGGCCAATTTAAAGCCCAGAAACGGCTCTGGTCAAAGTGGTCAATGATCTATTACTAGCGGCTGCCTGGAAATCTCATCCTCCTCATTCTACTGGACTTACCAGTTAACTTTTGACACCGTTTGCCATTCCATCCTCAAAAGGATGGAGAGGCCTCTGGGAATCACCGAAACAGCCCTGGCCCGGTTCAGGTCCTACCTGTCGAACAGCCCTGGCCCGGTTCAGGTCCTACCTGTTGGACAGCCCCTGGCCCGGTTCAGGTCCTACCTGTCGGACAGCCCCTGGCCCGGTTCAGGCCCTACCTGTTGGACAGCCCCTGGCCCGGTTCAGGTCCTACCTGTCGGACAGCCCCTGGTCCGGTTCAGGTCCTACCTGTTGGACAGCCCCTGGCCCGGTTCAGGTCCTACCTGTCGGACAGCCCCTGGCCCGGTTCAGGTCCTACCTGTTGGACAGCCCCTGGCCCGGTTCAGGTCCTACCTGTTGGACAACCCCTGGCCCGGTTCAGGTCCTACCTGTCGGACAGGCAGCAGTTGGTGACCCTGGGGCACTTCAAATCCACCCGTGCTCCTGTCTGCCAGCGGTCCCCCAAGGTTAGTCCTAGGGGATTCTCCTTTTTATTATCTACATCATCTGTTCACTCCAGCTGACTAAAATAAATACAATCATGAATGAGCTCCAGCTTTCCGAAGCTCAGAGACCATGTTGGTGGTCGCCAAGATGTCTCCCGAAGAAGGTGGAGCAGTTTGACTTTATCATTGACCTCTGCTCTCTGTCCTGTCTCTCTGAATAATCTGGGGGTCGTCCTCAATTCCACACTCTCCTTTGATACGTACATTAAAACATCACAAAATCTGCCTTTTTCCATCTGTAAAACACAAGACTCCGCCCGTCCCTTACCAACCCTTCTACGTGCCTTCATTACCTCAAGCCTGAACTATTGCAATGCTCAGTTCCCTCAACAAACTTCAGCATATCCAAAACAGCTCTGAGACTCCTCAACCACACCAAGCCCCGGGAGCACATTACGCCACACTCCTACAACCCCACTGGCTTCCAATCAACTTCAAAATCCTTTCCCCTCACCTACAAATCCCTGTATGGCTTGGCTGACTTCTGTCTCTCTGTCATGCTACACATCTACCCCACCCTCAGCCTTCCAGCCTCTGACTCTGCGAATCTGACCCCATCCAAACCTTCAAAAACAATCGTAAAACTCCCCTTTTCAGACTAGGATTCAGCCTATAGTTTGAAACCTTGGTCTAGCTCTCTTTTTCTTCTTCTTTTAATCTACCAATTCCGAATCGTCTTCATTTTAACTGCCTTGATAACCTTGTTTTTGTTGTTGTCGTGTGTATTATTGAGCTTGCAATTTTTGGGGTGTCGTTTTATTTTTGTCATATTTATATTTACAATTTTAGTCCTCCTGCCCTTGGGTATTTTTGAAAGGAGCAAATAATGATTTATCGTTCATTCTTGCCTATTATTGAGCCAGGCACCCACACACACACACACACACACCGCTCAGCCTCCACAACTTCGATGTGTTTCTAATGAGTGTTTTGGACTAGCAGAGATCCGGTGAAATCATTAAACCTTGAATACAGTGGGAATCCTTTGAACTGAAATAAGTAGTCTTGTTTTCGTCAAACATTTTCATACGACGTTTACTATATAGCCAAATTCCTCCCCCAGTCTTTGTTTTCTGTCTTGGTTTCAGAAGTAAAGAGTAAGCCAAGCATTGAGTTTTATTTTATTTTATGGCTTTCGTAGAGCTGCAATGAATGAAGGCCTCAGTCAATTTGTGGTCCAGCGTTGATTCATTTTGTGGCTCCCGTGTTCTGTTTTTTTTTTACCAGCTGAATCTGTGGAAGGCAGTGTAGTGAGGGGTAGCCTGCTGCACATTCACCATCAGAGAGCAGAGGCTGCTGGAGAGAGTGAGTTGACAGCAACTCGTAATCGCTATAGGCTCCTCTCTATGTCTAACAACCCCCCCCATGTGACAGCGTGCAGCAGCTCATCATGTTACGCCAGAGTTCAGCCCCAGACCCCTTTGTTGTGCTTATGGTACAAAAAGGGAGAGGAGCCAGCTCGGGTACGAGATGACTGCCTGGCCCTCACAGTTCAGCTGTTGTATGCATGTTTAACCACTTAGAAAATGACTTGGGGATTAGAATGGCCTTCAATGACCCATGGATATTGTGTGAGAACAGTAAGCTGGTTAATGCTTAAAGTAAGCTGCAGTCAAACTGCATGGCCAGTTGCTCCTTTAGCACAAAGCTAAATGGCTGTTCCTGTTGGATGGGCACTGCACAGAGCCTCCATTGAATAAGTTGGGACCGAGGTTGGTGTGTGTGTGTGTAATAATAATTTGGCGGGTGCTTATATTTGTCCTATTTCACATGTGTACAAGTGGGTATTAATACACTTGTGAATTAGATTTTTTTTTTGCATAGCCCAACTCTCCTCGGAGGGTGGGGTCACGGCCATTATCAACGGCAAACCTGGAGCAATTACGGTTAAGTGCCTTGTTCACGGGCACATTGGCAGACTTTTCACCTTGTCGGCACCGTGATTCGAACTATCGACCTTTCAAAATAGCTAATCCTATGCTCTAACCACTACGTTACCTGTGTGCCTGAGCTTCTCAATTAAAATGCCTACCTTTTTATTTTATTTAACTAGGCAAGTCAGTTAAGAACAAATTCTTATTTTCCGGTTACTAGTCCAATGCTCTAACCACTGGCTACCCTGCCGCCCCATACCTGGCAGAATGATATCAGGTTTATTTGCATAAATTCAGTGGCCATTTGTTTTGCAAACAATGCAATCACATGAGTGCTACAGTTACAGTTACAGCTGGTGCGCACTTTAATTAAACGGTATCTACACCCCAAAATCAATTTCTTTTAGATTATGGTCCTTCTGTAGCTCAGTTGGTAGAGCATGGCGCTTGTAACGCCAGGGTAGTGGGTTTGATTCCCGGGACCACCCATACGTAGAATGTATGCACACATGACTGACTGTAAGTCGCTTTGGATAAAAGCGTCTGCTAAATGGCATATTATTATTATTATTATTATTATTATTATTCCCAGTCCTCAAAAGTGGTCTCCTAGTGTGTTTTAGGCATTGTTGTGGACTTGGAACAACCATTTTATTAATTTATTTCTGTTAAAAAAGTGTGATTTTATGAGAGAAACCCTGAACCAATTGGGGAAAAACGAAAACCCCGAAAAACAAAATGGAAATTGAGAAAAAACTAAATGGAATCAGTTTAAAAATACAACCGATTTTTTGGGCCCTACCATTGTTCCCTTCCACTCTACATTGTTGCTCCAAACCTGTGTTGTAACTGCAACTTTTACACGAACACAGCGATAGTGTTACTACACAGGTATAACAGCAGCTTCATATAAAGTGTTAAAGTAACTGTCCCGTGAGAATCTCACTTTATAAAAGATCATATTCTCATAATAATGTTGACTCGTCCTATAATCATATGTGGTCCAAAGCATAAATTGGAGACAAAACACTTCAAAAACCCACCTCAAACTTGATTTTCAAACGGGCCGTTTCAGAAATGTTTGCCATTTCCTCAGAGGATGATGTCATCCTCCCGAGGAGGATGAGCTGGCCAATCAGCAGTCTACCAGTCCTCCATTCCAATACAAATAAGCTGCTTTTAACATACTTAATTACATTTTTTGGGGGGAAGGATAACAATTTATTTAACTAATATTGTAAATAAATTATAGGTCAGATTTCATAGAAATCTGCAAACAAACTAGACAGTTTAACAAATATGTTATTTGGCACACATCTATCTATAACATCCCATTGTTTAACTAACTACCTCCTTAAATCTCTTGCGCAATTTTTTTTGTGCCAAGTCCCACTGTATATTTAATGAACCACAGAAACTCCAGGAATAACAACTAGCTTCTCTACCCTCTTTCTCTTCATTCTTTCTTACGGTCCTAGTTTGGTTTTAATTGTTACTTTCAAAGCGGGGGATTCTTGCTTTGAAATATTGCTGTTAAACTGAGCAACAGAGAAATGATTTCAAATTGACCTCCAGGGTGTCATTACATACTAGTGGTTGGTTTGTTCTTTCGGTTTTTGGAACTGTGTTGAACTCTGTGGAAGTTCCAAATTCCATATAACAGAAAGCGAGGTGGGTTGGAGAGAATTAATATGTGATGGGAAACAGCCCTGGTTTAACTCTCTTTCCCGCAGAGCCCTCCACCTCTCTGTCACCCCTAATATATATGAATATATATTAGGGGTGACACACACACTACCGTTCACTTAGAAATGGCCTTGTTTTGGAAAGAAAAACACTTTTTCTCCCAATTTTTAAAATAACATCAAATTGATCAGAAATACAGTGTAGACATTGTTAACCTTGTAAATGACTATTGTAGCTGGAAACGGATGATTTTTAATGGAATATCTGCATAGGCATGGGGAGGCCCATTATCAGCAACCATCACTTCTGTGTTCCAATGGCACATTGTTAGCTAATCCAATTAATCATTAAAAAAAAGGCTTTTGCAATTGTGTTAGCGCAGCTAAAAACTGTTCTGATGTTTAAAGAAGCAATAAAACTGGCCTTTAGACTAGTTGAGGACCTGGAGCACCAGCATTTGTGGTTTCGATTACAGGCTCAGTGGCCAGAAACAAAGACCTTTCTTCTGAAACTCGTCAGTCTATTCTTGTTCTGGCTCTAACCAGGGTTATCTTCTGTGTACCACCCCTACCTTGTCACAACACAACTGTTAAGATGGCACACCTGTTAATTGAAATGCATTCTAGGCGTCTACCTCAAAGCTGGTTGAGAGAATGCCAAGAGCTGCAAAGCTGTCATCAAGGCAAAGGGGGGCTATTTGAAGAATCTAAAATGTATTTTGGTTTAACACTTTTCTTGGTTACTACATTATTCCATGTGTTATTTCATAGTTTTGATGTTTTCACAATTATTCTACAATGTAGAAAATAGTCCAAATAAAGAAAAACCCTTAAATGAGTAGGTGTGTCCAAACTTTTGACTGTGTGTGTGTGTATGACTCATACATTTGATTCCATTCATTTCAGATTCCCATTTGGGCTCTTACCTTTTTAACAGCATGTAATATAATCCAATCACTATCGCCAGGCCCGGGGAAACGACCCACTGGGGAATGGGAAGGATAAAAGGCTGCTGTTCCACTTTGGTTAGTTCAGTGCTAGAACATGTGGAAGTGTTTTTAACATTTTGAGTGTACTCAGTTAGTAAACCTTTTGAGCTGTCTGTTGTGTTCTGTACAGTTAGGGACAGTGCTCGACTTGGACTGAAATAGGTTCCGGTACTCACTTTGGGTGCCGGTATTGTTTTATATTTAGCTCCACAATACTTTTCAGCTAATATTCTATAAGAGGAACAGGAGCACCTCAGGAGCTCCAGCAGTAGAAGATTTGAGGTGCCGGTACTCGGCTCCGGTGAGCTCCTGCCCAAGTCGAGCACTGATTTAGGGGACAATTGCAAGTGTTCTTTGGCATCACGGCACACTCTTCTGAGTTGTAAACCAGGACAAGCTTGAAACCGTAGCTGCTGCCTTAGAGAGATTTTACCAGCAGGATTATGGCATACAGATACTGCACCCTGGAAGTTCTAAACCCCCTCCACTGATGATAAACTTGTCAACCTCTTAGCAAAACCCTAACTACCTTCATTCTTCCAAATTTCAACGCATGCCCCTTAGGTCTCTTCCAAGAAAGAATCCATGCTCCTCTTCTTCAAAAGCATGTGTCTCTTCTCTGAGATTTGGGGGGCCTACACATGCGAGAACCCTACACATGAAATCAATTAAAAGGTGCTGGAATGTGCTATGAGGGTCTGGTTTTGATTTGTTGGGATGGAGGGATGGGCGTATTGAGGGAGACATGGCCAGGGATGGCAGTAGAAGGGAGGGAGTTAAAGTGGGCCCGTAATTTGGTGTCCCCCAGCTGGGCTTGGTGTCTGGAGGCCTCCGTCGTATGCCTGCCTGCTCTGCTCATTAAATAGTGGTGACACGGAACAACTCCCACTCTACTGTCCCATACTCTGCTGTGGTCTCTTTCTGGCATTTTATGCTGTCTCCAGTTTGTTTATTTTCTGCCGCTCTGGCACTCTCTCTCTTGATCTCTACCTCTTCTTTATCACCACACACACGCACGCACGCACACACACACACACACACACACACACACACACACACACACACACACACACACACACACACACACACACACACACACACACACACACACACACACACACACACACACACACACACACACACACACACACACACACACACACACACACACTGTGATCTGAGCAACGACGCTGACTAGTTTCGTCTCATCCTGCCCTCTGCCACCTCATTGACATTCACCAGCAGAGTGTGACGAGAATAACTTTTATCTGTGCTGAATTGGTAATTGCCTCAAATGTGCCTTATGCATATAAATGTATGTAAAATAAATACAGCACTGACAAACCACGACATCAATGAATTGTTAGGCCTCGTTAACATCCTACTCATAAGGCATTTGAGAGTGCTTGCTGATCTAGGATCAGTTTAACATTTTAGATCATAATAAATATTGTTACAGTGGGGCAAAAAAGTATTTAGTCAGCCACCAATTGTGCAAGTTCTCCCACTTAAAAAGATGAGAGGCCTGTAATTTTCATCATAGGTACACTTCAACTATGACATACAAAATGAGAAAAAAAATCCAGAAAATCACATTGTAGGATTTTTTATGAATTTATTTGCAAATTATGGGGGAAAATAAGTATTTGGTCAATAACAAAAGTTCATCTCAATACTTTGTTATATACCCTTTGTTGGCAATGACAGAGGTCAAACATTTTCTGTAAGTCTTCACAAGGTTTTCACACACTGTTAATGGTATTTTGGCCCATTCCTCCATGCAGATCTCCTCTAGAGCAGTGATGTTTTGAGTCTGTTGCTGGGCAACACAGACTTTCAACTCCCTCCAAAGATTTTCTATGGGGTTGAGATCTGGAGACTGGCTAGGCCACTCCAGGACCTTGAAATGCTTCTTACGAAGCTACTCCTTCGTTGCCCGGGCGGTGTGTTTGGGATCATTGTCATGCTGAAAGACCCAGCCACGCTTAATCTTCAATGCCCTTGCTGATGGAAGGAGATTTTCACTCAAAATCTCACGATACATGGCCCCATTCATTCTTTCTTTTACACAGATCAGTCGTCCTGGTCCCTTTGCAGAAAAACAGCCCCAAAGCATGATGTTTCCACCCCCATGCTTCACAGTAGGTATGGTGTTCTTTGGATGCAACTCAGCATTCTTTGTCCTCCAAACACGACAAGTTGAGTTTTTACCAAAAAGTTATATTTTGGTGTCATATGGTCAGATTAAATTCTCCCAATCTTCTTCTGGATCATCCAAATGCTCTCTAGCAAACTTCAGACGGGCCTGGACATGTACTGGATTAAGCAGGGGGACACGTCTGGCACTGCAGGATTTGAGTCCCTGGCAGCGTAGTGTGTTACTGATGGTAGGCTTTGTTACTTTGGTCCCAGCTCTCTGCAGGTCATTCAGTAGGTCCCCCCGTGTGGTTCTGGGATTTTTGCTCACTGTTCTTGTGATCATTTTGACCCCACGGGTTGAGATCTTGCGTGGAGCTCCAGTTCGAGGGAGATTATCAGTGGTCTTGTATGTCTTCCATTTCTTAATAATTGCTCCCACAGTTGATTTCTTCAAACCAAGCTGCTTACCTATTGGAGATTGTCTTCCCAGCCTGGTGCAGGTCTACAATTTTGTTTCTGGTGTTCTTTGACAGCTCTTTGGTCTTGGTCATAGTGGAGTTTGGAGTGTGACTGTTTGAGGTTGTGGACAGGTGTCTTTTATACTGATAACAAGTTCAAACAGGTGCCATTATTTCAGGTAACGAGTGGAGGAGCCTCTTAAAGAAGAAGTTACAGGTCTGTGAGAGCCAGAAATCTTGCTTGTTTGTAGGTGACCAAATACTTATTTTCCACCATAATTTGCAAATAAATTCATAAAAAATCCTACAATGTGATTTTCTGGATTTTTTTCCCTCATTTTGTCTGTCATGGTTGAAGTGTACCTATGATGAAAATTACAGGCCTCTCTCATCTTTTTAAGTGGGAGAACTTGCACAATTGGTGGCTGACTAAATACTTTTTTTGCCCCACTGTATATAGACATTGGGAACCTGATCCTAGATCACCACTCCTACTCTGAGATGCTTGAATGTGTGAGTGAATACAGGGCAGGGTACTTCCTCCAGACTGGCTAGTCACACGGATACAGACATACAGTAGCTTCCTGTGACCTCCTCAGACAGATGTGTGAAAAGGCTTTCACCTCTCAGGTATTTCTTGAGCAAATATTATGACAAATCTTACAAAGTGGGCCAGACTGACTGAGCGCATTCCTCAGCTTCTAATGGGTATTGAGAGAAGAACTCTGCTTTTTTATTTAATGCTGATTTACAATAGAACTCGCTCTCTCTCGTCTCTCTCGTCTATGTGTACAAAGCCTCCATATACAGTAGGCCTGTAGAGATATTGTTAATTTTGTCTGATAACCAACATTGACTTATGGAAGGAATAAGGGTTTATAAGTAGTTTATACTATTAGTTATAGGTTTATTTGAGGTTCATAAATCAGTAGTAAATAAGAAATGCGAGTTCAGCAACATCCGCTATGTTTATTAGAGAGTTCACCTGAAATACAATTTAATTGGTCACGTACGCATATGTTGCAGATGTTATTGCGGATGTAGCGAAATGCTGGTGTTCCTCGCTCCAACAGTGCAGTAGTATCTAACAATACACACAAAGTATCTAACAATACATCTCAAAGTAAAATAATGGAATTAAGAAATCTAATCTATTAAGATGAGCAATGTCAGAGTGGCATTGACTAAAATACAGTAATATACACTACAGTCAAAGTTTGGGGTCACTTTGAAATGTCCTTGTTTTTGAAAGAAGATCACCTTTTTGTCTGTTTTAAAATAACATCAATTTGATCAGAAATACAGTATAGACATTGTTCATGTTGTAAATGACTATTGTAGCTGGAAACGGCAGAATTTTGTATTGAAAAAAAACATATATATATTTTTAATGGAATATCTAGATAGGCGTACAGAGACCCATTATCTGCAACCATCACTCCTGTTGTTCCAATGGCATGTTGCGTTAGCTAATGTCACGCCCTGGTCGAAGTATTTGGTGTTTATCTTCAGTTATTTGGTCAGGCCAGGGTGTGACATGGGTTTTTGTATGTAGTGTGTATGTATTGGGATTGTAGCTTAGTGGGGTGTTGTAGTTAGGTCTATGGCTGTCTGAAGTGGTTCTCAATCAGAGGCAGGTGTTTATCGTTGTCTCTGATTGGGAACCATATTTAGGCAGCTATATTCTTTGTGTGTTTCGTGGGGGATTGTCCTTAGTGTCTTGATGTCCTTGTTCTGTGTGTATGTGCACCAGTATTAGGCTGTTTCGGTTTTCGTTACGTTTATTGTTTTGTAGTGTTTGTATTTAGATTCGTGTTAAGTTTGTTTATTAAACATGGATCGCAATCTACACGCTGCATTTTGGTCCGACTCTCCTTCACACCTAGAAAACCGTAACAGCTAATCCAAGTTTATAATTTTAAAAGGCTAATTGATCCTTTTGCAATTATGTTAGTACAGCTGAAAACTGTTGTTCTGATTTAAAGAACTAGTTGAGTATCTGGAGCATCAGCGTTTGTGGGTTTGTTTCACCGGCTCAAGATGACCAGAAACTAAGAACTTTCTTCTGAAGATCTCGCACAACGCGGTGTACTACTCCCTTCACAGAACAGCGCAAACTGGCTCTAACCAGAATAGAAAGAGGAGTGGGAGGCCCTGGTGTTTTGCGGGTTCTATTTAATGTACCTGCCAGTTGAGGACTTGTGAGGCGTCTGTTTCTCAAACTAGACACTCTAACGTACTTGTCCTCTTGCTCAGTTGTGCACCGGGCCTCCCACTCGTCTTTCTATTCTGACAAGAGCCAGTTTGTGCTGTTCTGTGAGGGGAGTAGTACATAGCGTTGTACGAGATCTTCAGTTTCATGGTAATTTCTCGCATGGAATAGCACTAATTTCTCAGAAGACGAGTTTCAGAAGAAAGTTCTTTGTTTCTGGCCATTTTGAGCATGTAATCAAACCCACAAATGCTGATACTCAACTAGTCTAAAGAAGGCCAGATTCATTGCTTCTTTAATCAGAACAACAGTTTTCAGCTGTGCTAACATAATTACAAGAGGGTTTTCTAATGATCAATTAGCTAATCCAAGTTTATAAATTCAAAGGATAATGCAACGTGCCATTGAAACACAGGACTGATGGTTGCTGATAATGGGCCTCTGTATGCCTATGTAGATATTCCATAATAATTCTGCCGTTTCCAGCTACAATAGTCATTTACAACATTAACAATGTCTACACTGTCTTTCGGATCAATTTGATGTTCTTTTAATGGACAAAAAAAGTGTTTTTCTTTCAAATTGAAGGACATTTCTAAGTGACGCCAAACTTTTGTACGGTAGTGTACATATGAAATGAGTACTCGTAATTTGCTGTCAAATTGGATCTGGATCACAAATTAGAGTGATTTATTTGAGTGTAATAAATAGCCCGAGGACTGTCAAAACGGTAGAAATACCTTATTGTAGGTGTTTTCATCCGTTTCAGTTTAGTATCCTAATATGACCTTGTTACATGTTAAACATAAAAACCCCAATCACTGACTCATTCTTAGTGTGACAAGATCCCAAATGATCCTCTTGGTGGTGGTGTCCTGGAGGGCAGGCAGTCTACCTGCTCCCTGTAGGCTGTCCCGTCGTTGTTGGTAATCAGGCCTACTACTGTCGTGTCATCAAGTTCGCTGATGACGACGTTGGAACTGTGTGAGGCCACTCAGTCGTGGGTGTACAGGAGGGGACCGAGGACGCACCCTTGTGGGATCCTAGTGATGAGAATCAATGTCGAAGCTCGGCAACATTACCTCCGTCACCTCGGGGCGGCTCGTCTGAAAGTCTAGGACCCAGTTCTGTAGGGAAGAGTTCAGTCCCAGGGCCGTGAGCTTAGAGGGCGCTATAGTATTGAAGTCCGAGCTGTAGTCGATGAACAGCATCCTCACACATGCATTCATTTTTGTCCAGGTGGGTGAGGGCAGTGTTCAGTGCAATGGCGATTGGGTCGTCCTTGGATTTGTCAGGGCGGTAGGTGAGTTGGGGAGGGAGGAGGTGATGTGGTCTGACTAGCTTCTCAAAGCACTTCATGATGACGGAAGTGAGTGCTATGGGTCGTTAGTCATTCAGTTCAGTTACCTTGTATTTTTTGGGTACAGGGATGATATTGGGCATATGGAAGCAGGTGGGGATAGCGGCCTGAGCTAGAGAGAGCTTGAAAATGTCAGAACACACAACAGCCAACTGGTCTGCACATGCTCTGAGGGCGCGGCTAGGTATGTCGTCCGAGCCGGCAGCCTTGCGAGGTTTAACACATTTGAATGACTTACACAATTCTGTTGTGGCTGTTTTCCTTTTGGTTGAAATGCTGTGAGGTGAGAAATGATTAATTGATGGATGTTCCCGGAGGTCTAGTCATAACAGCACCAATGGTAATGTAATCCAAGTCACCTTTCAGAGGTGGCAGGAAAAGGAAGTCCATTTAACTGGCAATGCCAGCTCTCGCTTCCGCTGGCATCATGAACTTTTAAATACCCCCTGTTTACTGTTTGGTCCAGCCAGTCCCAGGAGGGCAAATAAAGGCCATTCATTTATTTCTTTCATTCGTTCGTTCGCCCCCCTTCTGGAGCTCAAACATATTCAAATGATTACTATCATATCCCAGGTTGATGTTGCACCGTCTGCAGCATTTTGGCCTTGCCTTTGGGGAAAACACAAGGTCGTTAATAAGGAATTAACAATCCCCATCTCTGTCTGAGATATTTCAGTACTGTGCTTTGAAAGGGGACGACTGAGGGGAAAAGCTAGCCAGCAACCTCCAATTACCCCTGGAGGTTCTCCCGTGTGTGTGTGTGTGTGTGTGTGTGTGTGTGTGTGTGTGTGTGTGTGTGTGTGTGTGTGTGTGTGTGTGTGTGTGTGTGTGTGTGTGTGTGTGTGTGTGTGTGTGTGTGTGTGTGTGTGTGTGTGTGTGTGTGTGTGTGTGTACACACTGGTATGGTGGAGCGTTGATAAAATTAGAATCTGCAATGTTTTATTTTTCCAGTTTTTATGCCCAGTCATGGAGAACAAGTGGCTGAGCTGCTCCAGGCTCGCTGCTCCGGAGAGGCAGGGGAATGAGAGGGAAATGCCCGTACATAGCATCCTACTCTAGGCTTTAATACTTCCTCTGGTCCCTTCTCCTACCTGAATCTATGCTCCAGGTTCGGCTTAGAAAGGCCAGGGGATGAGGAGGAGAATATCCACACACAGCAGCCTGATTTGGGCTCAGTACCACTCCTCTCCCGGCCTCACTGCTGGACCTGCCTTTTGTCTGGCTATGTTCAGCTGTTGCGACTGTCTCAAGGACGGGTAGTATCAATGGAAGGGTAGTACTGTTTATCAGTGCAAGGGAAGCTAATGTATTTACAGCATTGCAGAATTGACAAATACAGGAAATGGTCATAAATGACCAATAAAGAGGAAGCTGTAACTACTAATAGCCCTCGGGCCATGGTTCGCCTCTTGTTCCATCTCAGTGGGCCCTCTTTGGGACTAGGTGTGTGCATGTCATCGAAGTTCCTTCGGTCATCGGCTTCTGTCTGTTCTTAATTGAATTATTATTATTTTTGACTGTGTTTTCTCTCTCCCTCCGTCTTTATTTTTGCCCCTCCCCTGTGCGGTTGCTAGGGCCTCGTGAAGCTTGTGCACTCGCAGAGTCGTTCTCTCCTATCCATTCATGGTTGTGTTCACATATTACATTCCTGTCACATTGGGAAATGCCTTCATTTTGGAAAACGTCTGTCCTCTCACGTCCTTGAGTGTAAATAGAGAGGCCTGGAAAGAGAGGGGCGACGTGGCTCTGAATGTTAAGTACCGTCACTCTCCTAATCATTTCAAACATCACGGTGCTGTTAGTGTATTAAAGACGGCTGTCATTTGATCTGCAGTATACCCTTCAGCTTCTAATTGTATTTACAATAACCTGACACTCATGAGGCACCGCGTTTGAGTCCACACACACACTCACTCACTCCCAGGGCTCTCTCGCCCTAAATCCCTTAGCATGACAGTTTAGAGAGAACATGACCACAATGATACACTGCCCCCATACTCTCTTGTGATTGCAGTCACATCACTTTCCCCTTGTGTTCCGCTCCCTTCCCCCAAACACCGCTCTGCCTGCTAAATGATGTGCTGAGGGAGGGAGAGGGAACGAAAGATGGAGAAAGAGAGAGAGGGAGGGAGGGAGGGAGGGAGAAAGAGAGAGGGAGGGAGGGAGAGGGGCCAGTTCCTGCAGAGAATCACAATGAGATGGTCTGCTATGTCCTGCGATTCTCTCTCTCTCTCTGTCTCTCTCTCTCTCTCTCTCTCTCTCTCTCTCTCTCTCTCTCTCTCTCTCTCTCTCTCTCTCTCTCTCTCTCTCTGTGTGTGGGACTCTGCTCTGTTTCCACAACACTGCTGCTCTGCTCTCTCTAAAACAAGTACAGTAACAATGAGGTCCCCAGCTGAGGTAGACACACGACCAATACAGTACTCTTCTCTCCTCCTGAATCCTGATTAGAGTTGGGAACCACTGTAACTGTCTGGGAGGGTTGGTTTATTTGTCGAGTTAGTTTTGTGCTTGGTTTTAATCCTACAGCAATGATTCATTTTCATCTAGTCAACACATCGTGATCGTACTCTGCTGACTCACGAGAAGAGTCTTTGCCAACAGTATTCAACTCTGCCTCCCAACAGCACCACCTCCTCCTCCGCCGCCTCCTCTGCCTCCTCCTCTATCTGAATACCAATGTACTGACTGAAAGGCAGGAACCAGATACAATGAGGCAATGCTGCCAGTCGGCCAAACTAGCATATTTGTCATGTAGGACCTGGCTGTCAGCAACAAACCAGGCTGTTCCCCTCATGATCTGTGATGGAATTTTCCAGACTAAAAGGCCTTAGTCCAGGCCCAGGGTGACACACACACCCTGTTGCTGGGTGACCATGCATGGGTCAACACAAGGTCAATAACCCTGCTCTGTATCCAATCCACCACAGGGAGTGGAGCACCTCATTCAGAGAACAGTTTTGCACACACTCTTCTACAAACTCACTCACTCCCAACACTGGTGCCTTTAAGTCGGTTAGCAGTTTGTTTATTTCCTCTCCCCAGACAGCCCGTTTTCCCTCTGCTTTTGATTAACCTCTGAGGGGGTTTTCAACGTAACCGACCGACCAGAAGCATTTTAATTTCTACCACAGTCTTCACGGTCATCACTGAGCAGTCAGTCATTTTCTCTGACCTCTGAGAAAATCCCGGTGTGGTATTTCTGAGCAGTACGTGTCAGCAGAGATTGTTGAGGTTGGTTTACCACATGGTAGCACCACAGAGTGGCTCTGACGGCCCAATGGCCCTCTAGCTCTGTCTGGCACTGCCCCTCTGCTGACATGGTTAAACTGAAACTCACACCTGGGTTCAAATAGTATTTGCCACCTCTCAAATACTCTAGCTGCCCTGGATTGAGCTTGCCTGCCTGGCACTATTAAACCAATGGCATAGTCCCAAAATGTGCAACCCCGCCCAGCGGACACTCCAGGCAAGGCTCCACCAAACGCTGAAAGTATTTCAAAATCAAACAAATAGTACTTGAGACCAAGTCTGGTCTGGTAAGACTCAGCCACACTCTGGGAAACCTTGTGAAGCGCCACTTTAATGAGGCCAGTTTATGCGAGTCTATATGCTAACGCTGTAACAACCTGCCCACAAAAAAAAACACACACCAAAAGCAACAACAGTCCTGATCCAATGAATGTCTTCACTAGTGGTTCTCCAGCCTACTTTCTGTTCAGTTGAAAATAAAACATTCATACATTCTTTATTTTTTTACAGAAATACAGGCACAATAATGCAGTATAGGGGAAAATCGTAGAATTACATATGTCGTTGTATTACAGGATCTCTGGGGGGGGGGACGACAATTCTCCCAAAATAACTAAGGACTCTGTGATAAATGTTGGTAATAACACCTTGTCTGTGTTGTGTGTGTTCCAGCTCCGAAGACCTGCAGTCCAAAGCAGTTTGTGTGTAAGGACCAGGTGACATGCATCTCTAAAGGATGGCGCTGCGATGGAGAGAAGGACTGTCCGGACGGATCAGACGAAGCGCCTGATATCTGTAAGTACAGTTAGCCTGCATGTTACGTGATATCTGATACCTGTAAGTACAGTTCTAGTATAGTCCTCTATAGCAGGGTTTCTTCAACTTTTTCAGCCTTAGGACCCAAATGAGAAATCCTGTGTGTTCCTGGGTCCCGAGCTTAGGAAAATATGCAACTATACCTAAATATCGGTATATTTCATTGCCCTTATGCCTAAAACAAAAATGCAATAAAGACAAAAACAAATAACAAAGAAATACCCATAAATATCTTTTCATGTTTATTTTTCCTCTAATACCCCTGTCTTGGTTGGAACTTTTGCTGTTAAAATATATATATATATTTTTTTTATTCTAAACTGGAATAAACTGATTGATCATCACACAGATGTAGACCAGAACACACACACACACACACACACACACACACACACACACACACACACACACACACACACACACACACACACACACACACACACACACACACACACACACACACACACACACACACACACACACACACACACACACACACACACACACACACACACACACACACAGTCCTTATGGTGTGTGTTGCTGGTTGAAGTTTTCAACGAGCATGTCTATTCTGGGCTCAGTTTTTGACAGTCCAACACTGAGGTCATACTCAGCATTGACACTGTTTCTGTACTTGAGAACCCTGACTCACATAGGTAGGAGGTGCCAAACTGGATCAGAACATCTACTGCTTTCTCAGTCAGGCAGGAGACCACTTCCTGCTGCAGATGAGCAACAAGGAACTGTGTGAGTGTTTGTCCCAAAAAACATCTAGCTTCAATCAGTTTATTCCAGTTCAGAATAAAAATGATTACTTGCAACAGTTCCAACCTAGACTTGTTTTCAACAATAATTTCTACAGTAAAATGTACAGTAGAGGCCTGATCATTGTTCATCTTCCTCTTCCTCTGTACCGTGTCTTAGGGTTGCACTGTCAGGAGCTAGTTAGCTTGCTTTGGCTAACGTTAGCTATTATCTGTGTAATGTTAAAAGGCCAGGGGATTGTTTGAAAGAGAAACTCGCATCTACTACTATGAGAGGGACTACTCCCTTATTTCTGCTTATCATCTCTTGTTATAAAATGACGACAATGCCTTGTTAGTTGACTGACGTTTCCGAAGCACTGTTTCCTGGAGCATTCTACCCTGTTCTGAAATGACTCCCTGGGTTTACTGTCATGTCCAGTAGTGCCTGGATGTTTGGTCAGGACGTGTCGTTTTATAAATTTTGTTTGTTTCGAGAGACTCATAGTAATTCCCCGCACAAAACGCAAAGTTTGTATGAAAGAGACTAAATTTGTCGCTGTATTTGCGTTTCAAGACGACTGAGCTCAGTCAGAACTTGTGGCTGGCATGCGTCCATTTCATGACAGCGTTGAGGAATAGCCAGTCGGTGGCTTGAACCCCAGCGCTGCAGCGTGTGGGTCGCGGTGTGATCTTCCAGGAAAACTGCGGCATCTCCCTCTGACCTCTCCCACTCACGCAGCTGCCCAACTAGAGCAGAGACCGCTGCTGAGCAGAGAGCACTTGGACAAATCAATTCCAGTAATTTAATGAAATAATGACACATTTCCGTCGCGAGCCGCCATTTAACAGGTTCATACTTTTAAGAAACGCTGCGCTACAGCCAACAGCAGCGAGCAGGGCAAGCCCCCCCCCCCCCAAGTCACTTATGTTTAACAACTTCTTGAAAGGTGGCCCTAAAGCTTCTGTAGGGCCACCTCTCTGTGGAGGTGCCCTCAGGGCTGCTGTAGCCTGTAGGACGTTGCGTTTCGATGTTACGATTGTTCTTAGCACCACTGACCGTCCTTCCCATTCAGCTCATCCACAGATCATCTACAGTACAAACCACGGTGGCCATTTCTTTGCGCTCACGTCACCATTTTAATTAGTGCAGTAAAGAGGTGAAGCCTTGTTCAGCCAGTGTAACATTGGGTCAGGTTCTGTCCTCTCCGTCTGTCTGAAGGACACCAGTGTAGAGACTGCCCTGTCCGACTGCCCAGTCTGGCCCGGCCCGGTTGGGCAGTTATAGTCTAGTGAGTTAATGGCTCTCTCTAATGACGTCCGGTTGTTTAGTCTGGCTATTCAGAGGGATGTCTGCTCGTGTCTAGACTCGGCCTCATCTCATCTGTGTGGTCTCTCTGAGAGGCCGGGCCTCAGGCAAGACCGTCACAGATGACAGCCACCCTCTCCGTCTCTGCACCCAGACACTCACTATGTAATGGGTGTGAGTGTATATGGTATGGAGGAGATTATAATGGTGACTAATTGCGATGCGTCTCTCATCATAGGGCGACGACTCATCAGACGAGTTGGGGCTCTGTAAAATCTGTTACATTTTTTACCTGATTACGTTTAGTTTTTCCCCAAATTCTGTTCTCTGTTTTTTTCCAATATTCCACTTTTCCCCCCATTTAATAAAAAAAAAAAAAAAGTTTTATTTCTTACAAGGAAATTGGATGTTCTAAGTCCACAACAATACTCAAACCACATCAGGTGACCACTTTTGATTTTTTGGTGCATTTACCCTTTAAAGGTGGAATATGCAAAATCGCGCCGCCATTTCCTGGTTGCAAAAATTCGAATTGTTTGCCTAATTTCAGTTTGACAAAACAAGCTCTCATTGTGAAGAGAATCATTGTACCATCGAAACTGCTGTGAAATTAACTGGAAACAAAGAAATAGAATATATCCTACTTCTTAGACTTGCGTTCAATGACAATGACTGATCTATAACTCACATTTCTATGTACATTTGATCGGGTTGCCCAAAAAGTTACATATTATCGCTTTAATGCAGGTGTGCATCAGCCAGAGACTGGTTAGCGACATTTCTGTAGCGCTCATGTGACTCGTGTGCGTTCCGTTTCCGAGCTGGTCACGGGTGCACCTCAGCCATGCTCAAGATACTAAACAATATCATAAACGCCATTGATAGTAGACAGTAATGTGCAGCCGCATTCATCGCCCTGGCCAAGGCTGTCGACTCTCAATTACTGTATCCTTATCGGCAAACTCAACAGCTTTGGTTTGTCAAATGACTGCCTCACCTGGTTTGCCAACTACTTCTCAGACAGAGTTCAGTGTGTCAAATCGGAGTTGTCCGGACCTCTGGCAGTCTCTATGGGGGTGCCACAGGGTTCAATTCTCGGGCCTACTCTTTTCTCTGTATATATCAACGATGTCGCTCTTGCTGCTGGTGATTCCCTGATCCACCTCTACGCAGACGACACCATTCTGTATACTTCTGGCCCTTCTTTGCACACTGTGTTAACTAACCTCCAAACGAGCTTCAATGCCATACAACACTCCTTACGTGGCCTCCAACTGCTCTTAAACGCTAGTAAAACCAAATGCATGCTTTTCGAGCGTTCGCTTCCCGCACCCGCCCGCCTGACTAGCATCACTACTCTGGATGGTTCTGACTTAGAATATGTGGACAACTACAAATACCTAGGTGTCTGGCTAGACTTTAAACTCTCCTTCCAGACTCATATTTAAGATCTCCAATCCAAAATTAAATCTAGAATCGGCTTCTTATTTCGCAACAAAGCCTCTACCACTCACGCCGCTATACATACCCTCGTAAAACTGACCATCCTACCGATCCTCGACTTCGGCGATATCATTTACAACACACTACTCAACAAATTGGATGCAGTCTATCACAGTGCCATCTGTTTTGTCACCAAAGCCTGTTATACCACCCGCCACTACGACCTTGTTACATATTCATCGCCAGACCCACTGGCTCCAGGTAATATATAAGTCTATGCTAGGTAAAGCTCCGCCTTATCTCATATCACTGATCACGATAACAACACCCACCCGTAGCACGCAGTCCAGCAGGTTTATCTCACCGGTCGTCCTTAAAGCCAACACCTCTTTTGGCCGCCATTCCTTCCAATTCTCTGCTGCCAATGACTGGAACGAATTTCAAAACTCTCTGAAGATGGAGACCTATATTTCCCTCACTAACTTTAAACATCATCTATCTGAGCAGCTAACCGATCGCTGCAGTTGTACATAGCCCATCTGTAAATAGCCCACCCAATCTACCTACCTCATCCCCAAATTGTTTTTATTTACTTTTCTGCTAATTTGCACCCCAGTATTTCTACTTGCACATCATCATCTGTTCATCTATAACTCCAGTGTTAACTTGCTAAACTGTAATTACTTCGCTACTATGGCCTATTTAAATAAAGGTGAAATTATCTTTTTAAACACAAACACACAGAGGGGTATTCCTGTGCCGTTTCAGAACGTTACAGGAAAATATGAATTAGTGATGCATTTTTTGTTCATGTCTTATTATTATTAAGTAATGCATTTTCTAATAAGTAAAAAATATTTAGTTGATTTGTTACGAAGTTCAATAAATGTTTGAATGTTGTTGAATTCGGTTTTAATGTCTGGATTCTGTGATTCTGTCCGCGTTCTCCCTGCAATGCAGATTTTATTGGGCCCTACAAGTGGCTGACACCCAGAATGATGTCGTTTGTTATTGCTGGAGAAAAACACTTAAGTATTCACAGATGGACCTTTTGGATCCCAAATGTATGAAATGCATAAATAGTGCAATAAATATTTTCTGTTGCCTTAATAGATAAATGAAACATTAATGTTGGTGTTAAAATTGAGAAAGGGAACTTTTATGTTGCTGCATATCATTGTTTCTGAGCTTGAATGTGTCTTCCATCCATGGATAGGTCAACAAGTTCTCTGGCAAATTCTCTTGTAGCCTATCCTAGCCTGGTTCCAGATGTGTTTGTGCTGTCTTGCCAACTCCTGTGGTCATTGGCGTGACAAAGGCCAGTAAAAGTTGGCGAGACCGGTCAAGCTAATCTGGATACAAGCTGTATCCTATATCCCTCTCTAGATCGCCAATATCTGTCAGTTCAATGGGTACATGGGACACCCAGACCAACTTTAACATTTGTTTTATATACATATGTTGGTTGCCTCAGTCTGAGTTAAAATGTGTTGTCTGGAGATTAACTAGAAAGTCACAGTTCAATAGTTCAAAATATTCTCTCCACTTCCTTCCTCTTTCTCTCTCCCATTGGTCAAGGACCAATGGAATACTCCTAAAATAATATGGAATAGTTCCATCTAGTGTTTGAAGTGAAGTGTTTGAAAGGAAACACATACTAGTTGAACCCAGGTCTAATTTCACCCCCTAAATGGAAAAGGGTGTAAAAGAAAAGCAGCCGGTTTCTCCATTCCTCCAGAGCTAACAGGGTCTTTAATAACGTGTAGCCTGACTGACACTCCTCCAAACCCCCGGTTCTCCTCTAGTCTAAACACACACACACACACACACACACACACACACACACACACACACACACACACACACACACACACACACACACACACACACACACACACACACACACACACACACACACACTACCAACTCCCTGTCCTTCTTGTCTTGCCTAGACAGTCTAGTCTCCAACCCCCTTCACTCTCCTCTCCGTCGTCCTTCATGCCAAACTAACACTCTGACTCCTCTTTAATGGACGAATCCACTCGAGAAAGGTCAGCTTGCACATGAAGCTAATGTTGCCTCTGACTTTCACTGAGTTATTGGGAAAAAACTTTGAATTAAATCCTATGCCAAAACATCCTACAATGGTTGGTTTCTCAAGGCACAGTAAATCTGTTTTGATGTAGAGCTTCCGATGGTGACACGTTATTTGGATAGTCCATCTGTAGATCAGTAACGTTTCAACTATATACTTAAAAATATATATATATATTTCACCTTTTATTTAACCAGGTAGGCCAGTTGAGAACAAGTTCTCATTTACAACTGTGACCAGGCCAAGATAAAGCAAAGCAGTGTGACACAAACAACAGAGTTACACATGGAATAAACAAACGTACAGTCAATAACACAATAGAAAAATCTATGTACGGTGTGTGCAAACGTAGAAAGATTACGGAGGTAAGGCAATAAATAGGCCATAGTGGTGAAATAATTACAATTTTAGCATTAACACTGGAGTGTTAGATGTGCAGATGATGATGTGCAAGTAGAGATACTGGGGTGCAAAAGAGCAACAAGCAAAAAAACAATATGGGGATGAGGTAGTTGGGTGGGCTATTTACAGATGTGCAGTCATCGATAAGCTGCTCTGACAGATGACGCCACTAACGCCACCCCGGAAATGAACCTTAACGCTTCTACTCTTATTTTAAACCCTGAACGTAACCGTACTTTTAGGAAGCGGGTGCTTATCGACAGCTAGTGTGTTGACGATCCATCTGTAGATGCTCTACGGATGGTCATACTATCAGGATTATCCAAATAAAGTGTGACCCTTCCGAGACGTATCACGTTGATTGTCATTTCTAACGCCAGAGCCGAGCCAGATTTGAATAGAAGCGTTGGCCCTACAGCTCCATTTTGAACTCTACAGACATCAAGATCACTGGTGTGCCGGAGTTTCCTTTCGGTTCAACAGAGGCTGAAGGAACAGGAGTGACTGTGTGACGGGTTTAATTGACCCGAACTGATCTTGATGGGCTCCCGGTGGCTGAAATGCTGCTCTCCACACAGTCCTCTTCAGTCAGATGAAACACTGCATTGTCTATGTGGGCAAATGACATGAGTGGTATGGACATTTCACTTACATCCAATTGCTTTGTAGCCTAACTGATGATGGGGGGGTGGGTGCAGTTCAGTCTTTCAGGAGTTTAATGTATTTTACTATTCATTTCACTCCTCAAGCAGGCATTCAGTATGTGCAATCTTTCAAATCCTATTTGAACCCAGGTCCGAGTACTACAGCCGTGTTCAGGTCAGCCTTGGCCGTTCTCTCCGTCTTCCCTACTTTAGAGCCAACAGCGTGAGAGCCACTCTGCCTAACAGGCTGTAAACAATGAGGCCTCTCTCTCTCTCTCTCTCTCTTTCTCTCTCTCTTTCTCTCTCTCTCGATAAACACTCCAACACCGTATGGAGATGAGTAACTGAGGGTCTGGCCCAGAGCCCCAAAACAGGACCGATATTACCACATGTCAACCACATGTCAACCCAGGAGTGACTAGGCTCTGTGGAGGCAGTCAGTGGGATGTCCAGAATCTCAGTACTAGGCTGAAGAGCAGGACAGATATAACCACATATCATCAACTCATCAGTTCTGTGTAGATTTCTCTCTCTTAGACAGGTTGAACGTTCTCTGTTGACTTCTGTTGTATCCCGCCGTTGCCTTTTCCAGGAAAATAAAAAAAGCAGTAGAGATGCCAGAACGGCAATAGAACAGGACAGATAAAAAAACATAACAAATAATAATTCACCTTTTATTTAACTAGGCAGGTCAGTTGAGAACAAATTCTTATTTACAATGACGGCCTACAGATAACTCAAATCAAATTGTATTTGTCACGCGCGCCCGAATACGACCGGTGTAGAATTTACCGTGAAATGCTTGCTCACGAGCCCTTCCCAACGATGCAGAGTTTTAAAAAATAACACAAGGAGTAAAATACACAGTTATTCCTGAGTATCAACCCAGGAATGACTGGTTAGCCTGGTCCCAGATCTGTTTGTGCTCTACTCCCATTGGTGTGATTGTCAAGCCAAACATGACAATGAGTGGCAGGGATCGGGCATGATGGCACCAACCTCGTGTCTAGTGACTGTTGCTCTGTGGGGGCAGTGGCTCTAGGGTGTCCATACTGGACTCGCAACGTAAAGGAGATGGGGGGTTAACAAACCTATGTATTTATGTGTGTTTAAGGAGTTCAAGGCGTTTGTTGTTTTGTTCCAAAAGTGAAACGTTTAGTTGCCTACTGAATCCAAAGGTTTAACTCGGCCTGTTAATAGTTCTCTACGAACACACTCAGACACTCTCTTTACAGAGATCTGGCTTTCTACACCGAGCTTTTAGTTCAAACGTCAGGGGGTGTCAACAGAACTCTTTCCCAATAGTTTCGTTTTGACATGCCTCCCCCGTGACCAAAGTACAATCAAGTGGGTGTGTTGTCGGGAATCAGAGTACTGTAATTACAGCATTATAACCAGTTTCAGTTAATTACTAACTAGCAGATTGTGTCCCAAGGTATTTTCAATTCACACACACACTTCTCTTTCTCAATTTTTCTCTGGTTCCCTTTTTCTAATTTCTCTCTCTCTCTCCCCCTTGTCGTGTTGTTCTATCTTTCTATCCATAGAAGAATTATGGTGTCTGTTCTCTCTCTTGTTTTTTTTTCCCCCTCTCTCCCTCCCTCTTAGTATCTATCCCCCCCCCCCCCCCCTCTCCACCCCTGTTGTTGTTGCTGTTCTATATTTCTATCCATAGATCAGATGCCATCATTCTTCTATCTCCCCCTTCTTTCTCTGTCTCCCCTCCCTGCCTATCTCCTGTCGTCTGGCGGTCGTTCAATCTCCCGCTCTGCCGGATCCCCCTGGTGCTGTACTCAGTGATTGTCCTGTAAATCAGACGCTGCGACTGAGCAGGCGAAGCTGGCAGCCAACGTGGGCCTTGCTTATTTCTTTAAGTAGGTCAATATATCACCAGGAAAATGGCGCTCCACTCACTGTGAAAGAACAGACATAAAACAACAAGGATCTCTCTCTCTCTCTCTCTCTCTCTCTCTCTCTCTCTCTCTCTCTGTCTCTGTCTCTGTCTCTGTCTCTCTCTCTCTCTCTCTCTCTCTCTCTCTCTCTCTCTCTCTCTCTCTCTCTCTCTCTCTCTCTCTCTCTCTCTCTCTCTCTCTCTCTCTCTAGCAACACACAGCCAGTAGCCTGGACCCCACATCTGTTTGTTGTCTTGACAACTCCTGTAGTCATTGTCATATAGGAGTTGGCTATACAGCACATACAGATCTGGGACCAGGCTATATGAATCCAAGCTCCCTTATGCAACGACCAGTTAACTAAAAACCATCATGAATTTCACATGTTGAGTCATTTAGCAGACGCTCTTATCCAGGGCGACTGACAGTCGCTAGGCGGGACAACCACACATCAGTCGTAGTGGTTGTGTGTTTAACTACAAGCCCTAGCGCGCCGCTAGTAATCCAAATGATAGTCCTTGCAGCAAAATCCATCGCCATAAATTCACCTGCAGGCCACCTTAATAGCAGGCGGAGGTGGGGATTTGTTTTTAACGGAAAGCGTGTGGGTTTGTCTGGTGACGATCATTGGGCTTTGATCTACAACCCTGGGAACCCGCCCAGGAACTTAACCTGCAGGAAGACAGCAGTGCTCCACTGCTGTTCTGTCTGTCTCACTCTATCTGTCTGTCTGGGGTTCTAATTGTCGTTATTGCACTGTCATTACGCAGCCCCATTTACCTACATTGTAATCATCCTGAGGGGGGTAAAGACACAGACTCAGACAGACATCGGTTCAAATAGTATTTGCTTTCTTTCAAATCATTTTTGAGAGTTCTGATTGAGCCTGTCTGTTCGCCAGATGGGCCGTCTTTACACATTTGGGACTATTCTGTTGGTTCCATTGTGCTCAATCAAGCACAGTTATGTTTTGTAGCAAAACAAATACCATCTAAACCCAGATCTGACGTAGACGGAGCTAGTGAGGCAGGAGGTTGTAAGCTAACATGGGGCTCTGGCATACAGTAGTGGTGATGGTTGTTGATGCCGGGAGTCACTGTAGAGCGTTCTCGCTTTTACCTTTTTTAGGAGGAGCGGGGGGTCAGCGGTCACCTTGATGGTCTAGGGGCCTGGGGGACGTTTTTAGGGGAATGGGGGGGGGCAGAAGGTTGGCGGGTTGCCAGGTACACGACCCATAGTCAGGACCCCCCCTCTCTTTCTCTCTGTCTCCTTTTTTTTATCTTTGTCTCTCCCTCTCTTTCTCCCTCCGTCTCGGTCTCTTTCTCTCGCACTTTCCTTCGCCCCTCCTCCCTCCCAGAGCGTCAATGCTCCCAGACAAACATCAGCCTGTTGCGTGTACAGGCCTGTGTCTGCAGGTGTGACCCTATAAAAACCCCTCTCTGTGGGCTCCCTCCATGCAGTGCAACACTGCATGCTTCCTATTACTTAGAAACACAAGACTTCGCCCCAAATGTCCTTCAGCTCAGCCAGGGCTCAGGAAGTGGCCCACAGTGACACCAGCCTTCAGGATTGAGCTACAATGAGTCATGTTCCTCGCTGTATTCTTCCTTTTTGTGATTCTAAAGGCTTTTTTTTTTTTTGGTCTAAAAAGTTATTTAAACTGAATGTTATTCAGCTAATGTACAGTAAGTTAATCTGTTGTGATGGGGAGATTGTGTGTCTGGAGGTGTACAAAGTTGTCTCCTTGAAGTCTGTAGCAGGTCATTACATAACAGACCTGTCTTACCTCAGGAATCCCCTCTAATGGCACAGTACAGGAACAGGAAGAGCGAAACCAGGGATCCACGTACTTTATGCACTTCTTAAAACACCCAGGGTTGGTGAAGTGGGGTAGGAAGGTAGGTGGGTGTGTTTTGAGTGCATGTCTTTTGTGTTTTGAGAGAAGAAGTGAATCTATTTCAGGTAGGCGAAGTATCAGAAAGCAAACATAAATTTACTGGGTGAAACTACAGTCTTGCTCCCCTGTCTCTCTCTCGATGCACCGTCAGCATGTACCCACTCTTGCATTTCCCAACGTATTTATTTCCATGCTTTTCATCCAGTTTCTTTCTGTTGTGTTTATACTGTCGTGGAATGGACTATGAGGTTAGGACATTTTACAGGACCGGATTCTGTTCTTTTCTAAAGTAAGCGAATGGGCTTACAAAAGTATTTTGCCTGAATGAAATCCAACCGACTCCTAATTGAGGACTGAGGCGTCTTTTTTTGTTGTTGTTGTAAGCGCTTTATACAAGGAACCAAATGTGCTGTTCAAATGTATTCGTTGGTTTGTTCTGCCGTACTGTTGGTATAAACCCTACGGCGGGCTTTTCATTTTTTTTACTTACAATGCAAGTTGCAATGTCATAATGGTGGTTCCAGCTAGTTTTGAGATCTGCAAAGTACCCGGAAGACAAAACCATCTGTAAGTCTGTGTGCAATTAGGTGCTTTGTGATGCGATGCCAGAGCCACGTTCATTGTGGTTTGGTTCAGAAATGCAGCAACTGGGACCAGATGTTTGAATGGGTCTCTGTAGTAAGTAAGCACTTTCTCTCTCCTTTAGATGAGTCTCTCTCTCTCTCTCTCTCTCTCTCTCTCTCTCTCTTCAACCTAAGCCACTTCATGCAACGATTTACTACCCTTCCCCGCAATTCTGTGTTCAACTTTCTCCCTGCCCTTTTCAAGCCAAATGTATTTATATAGCCCTTTGTACATCAGCTGATATCTCAAAGTGCTGTACAGAAACCCAGCCTAAAACCTCAAAACAGGAAGCAATGCAGGTGTTGAAGCACGTTGGCTAGGAAAAACTCCCTAGAAAGGCCAAAACCTAGGAAGAAACCTAGAGGGGAACCAGGCTATGAGGGGTGGGCCAGTTCTCTTCTGGCTGTGCCGGGTGGAGATTATAACAGAACATGGCCAAGATGTTCAAATGTTCATAAATGACCAGCATGGTCAAATAATAAGTCTGGGACAGGTAGCATGTCCAGTGAACAGGTCAGGATTCCATAGCCGCAGGCAGAACAGTTGAAACTGGAGCAGCAGCACGGCCAGGTGGACTGGGGACAGCAAGGAGTCATCATGCCAGGTAGTCCTGAGTCATGGCCCTAGGGCTTGGGTCCTCCGAGAGAGAGAAAGAAAGAGAGAATTAGAGAGAGCATACTTAAATTCACACAGGACACCGGATAAGACAGGAGAAGTACTCCAGATATAACAAACTGACCCTAGCCCCCCGACACACAAACTACTGCAGCATAAATACTGGAGGCTGAGACAGTAGGGGTCAGGAGACACTGTGGCCCCATCTGATTATACCCCCGGACAGGGCCAAACAGGAAGGATATAACCCCACCCACTTTGCCAAAGCACAGCCCCCACACCACTAGATGGATATCTTCAACCACCAACTTACCATCCTGAGACAAGGCAGAGTATAACCCACAAAGATCTCTGCCATGGCACCACCCAAGGTGGGGCGCCAACCCAGACAGGAAGATCACATCAGTGACTCAACCCACTCAAGTGACGCACCCCTCCTAGCGACGGCATGAAAGAGCACCAGTAAGCCAGTGACTCAGCCCCTGTAATGGGGTTAGAGGCAGAGAATTCCAGTTCTCCATTTAGCATGCTAATGTCCAAGATGGGCTGGTCCAGATCCATTTGAATCATGTAAATCGCTTTGCCTTTGTATTGAGAAGGTATGTTAACAGCTTCTATTGATTCAGTGGGAGAAAACGAGCTGAAAAACTATGGTCAATTAGCACTTGTTAACTTCCAGCCGCTCCCTATAGTTCTATTGAAGCACTCTAGCCCTCTGGTATACCAAGCCCTTCCTTGTTCCTATGGGTGCACCATGCTCCAAGACAACCACGACCTCCCTAATGTCACCAAGCTGACCCCCTCGAAAGCTCCAACTCTGCTTATATCACTACGTAATTGTTGTAGTTTAGCATCAGGGGACACACTATGGTCCAGTCCTCTGAATGACAGCATGGACAGATGGAATGTAATATTGACAACGACAGCTGATGGGTCCGTGCCTGTACAGGATAAAGATGCTGAGAAGAGTGATGTGTCCACGCTGTGGTATTATTACAGTCTCACACACACACACACACACACACACACACACACACACACACACACACACACACACACACACACACACACACACACACACACACACACACACACACACACACACACACACACACACACACACACACACTGCCCCATTGGAGGTGAATGGTTATGAAGGATGCTGTAGCCTGAAGCTTTCGAGGAGAGCTGGGTGATTGAGTTATCTGCTCGCTGCAGCTTCCCGAGCTAGCCAGGCCCCGGGCGGCAAGGCCACACATCAAGGTTATCTGTACATCTTGTACCCTTGAGCCCCGACTGGAGGCTGTGTGTGTGTGTGTGTGTGTGTGTGTGTGTGTGTGTGTGTGTGTGTGTGTGTGTGTGTGTGTGTGTGTGTGTGTGTGTGTGTGTGTGTGTGTGTGTGTGTGTGTGTGTGTGTGTGTGTGTGTGTGTGTGTGTGTGTGTGTGTGTGTGTGGCCCCCGTTTGTCTGAGCCGTCTGTCTATCATGCATCGGCTGACTCTTCCCCCTGGGAAGAGGGAAAGAACAGAGGGGTGGAGGCCATATACAGTAGTGAGTTTAAACATTTTCATATTTTGTTTGTACTGGTCCCCCATGGGAACGGAACCCACATTCAGCTGAGCCACACAGGAC
Source organism: Oncorhynchus keta (assembly GCF_023373465.1). Taxonomy (NCBI): domain Eukaryota; kingdom Metazoa; phylum Chordata; class Actinopteri; order Salmoniformes; family Salmonidae; genus Oncorhynchus; species Oncorhynchus keta. Next base: position 41,790,066 of record NC_068447.1, read on the forward strand.
TGAGATGTGGGGGATTTAGGAGTGGTGTGGATGTGGGAGTGATGTGGATGTGGGGATGTAGGGGTGGTGGGGATATAAGGGTGGTGGGGATGTAAGGGTGGTGGGGATGTAGGGGTGGTGGGGATGTAGGGGTGGTGGGGAGAAACGGTGGATGGAGACACCAGTGGAGGAAACATCTGTGAACTAAAGGAGTGTCAGGGAATGGCTTATCCGAGGGGAAAATTATATTTTATACAACAGAAAATTTCCAGATTCGGACTGTCTCCCAATTGACACCCTGGTGCCTATTTAGTGCACTCCCTTTGACCAGGACCTGTAGGGCTCTGGTGAAAAGTAGTGCACTATATGGAGGATATGGTGAGATTTGGGACGCGGCCTAGTATTCAGCATTCAGGAAGTGGGTTTGTATTCTAAAGCTAAAATAATCCCTTTAGAGAGAAATGGTCTTGTACTGTTCGAGGCAGAGGGAGGTTCTCTCCAGTTGCCCATCATGTGTGTGTGTGTGTGTGTGTGTGTGTGCTCATTGTCCCGTTAACAGGGGCTGCTGTAGAGGTTGGAGGGGCAGCAGGTGCAGACGCCTCCACACACACACACACACACACACACACACACACACACACACACACACACACACACACACACACACACACACACACACACACACACACACACACACACACACACACACACACACACACACTTCCACAGAGGAAGGAGCAAAGCCCTGTAAATCCCTCAGACCGGTGCTCCGGAGCCCTCTTCGCCCTCCAAGGCCTGTCAGTAGCCAGGGAATACAGGGCTTTCTCACGCCAGACAGGCATCGCTTCTGTCTTCCCCCTGTCTCTTCTGGTGCTATCTTTTGACACACACACACACACACACATTCTCTCCCCCCCACCCCCACTTCTCCCTCTGCCTCGCCTCTCCCTCTATCTCTCTCTCCACTCTACACCCATGCTGACTATCTAGACATAGCAAGCAAGCCTCTGTTCTCTCGTCCTCAAATCTAATTTCTCCAGTCTTTCCTCTTGTGTAATTGGCGCTGTGTTTTTAGTTTTTATTCCCTACCTTTCAGACATGTTAGTCATCCTCAGTTCCCTTTTCCTGGCTGGCTGTCTCACCACTATCACCCAGTGCTATTTTAGGCGATATTCAAAGGGACTGTTTTGTTGTTTCTGAAGTTGTAAAGAAAAGTCTGACATTATGTTCGTGGAGATATCCTCATGATATCCTGCCTTTTTATAACAACCTCTGGAGATATGAAACATTTATAAAATGCTGTTCTGCTATTTATTAATTCAGACGAGGTGGGAGTCTGGGAGAGAGTTTATGGAATTGGATTGAATGTTGTGTAGAAAACACTATGTCTGAGATGGGGCTTACATGAACAATCACTTTGTCGGGAGAGTTATAAGTGTTTTGCAGGAGCCTCCGCCCTCTCTGACATGTGATCACTGGACGTATTAGTTAAATGTCACCTCCACATGTCTGGATTTCAAATCAAATCAAATCAAATTTATTTATATAGCCCTTCGTACATCAGCTGATATCTCAAAGTGCTGTACAGAAACCCAGCCTAAAACCCCAAACAGCAAACAATGCAGGTGTAAAAGCACGGTGGCTAGGAAAAACTCCCTAGAAAGGCCAAAACCTAGGAAGAAACCTAGAGAGGAACCGGGCTATTTGGCTATTTGGCTATTTGGATTTGGCACCACGGATGATTTCATTCGTTCCGGTAGGCAAGTGTCCTCTGTGTGTAAGCTCTCTACGAGAGCTGTGTTTATAGGTCAGGTACTGTAGGGTCAGACAGGGCAGACGACGCATATGTTTGTACTGGGTAGTTACTGTCCGGTACACTGTTGATGACTCTCAAATAGCACCATATTTCCTTTTCATAGTCCACTACTTCAGTCAAATGTAGTGTATTTTTTTTTTTTAAATATAGGGAGTAGGGTGCTATTTGGGACGTTGCCTCTGATTCCAGTGTAGTCACTAGCTAGGCCTTTAACCCTGCCTGAGGTACATGTTCATTACAGTTGACAGCAGTCTGAATGGGAGTCAGAGGCCTGGCGGTGGAGCCACGGACCCCTGTAGGACGGGAAGAAACCCAGGCCTTTATACCGAGGACAAAAGCGCGACGGGAGGGGGGGTCGTCACAATTTATGGTCTTTATGTAACCACACTGGCTGGGGAAAGGGGGCGAGGGGTAGGGGGGTGTAGCAGGGGTTGGTTGAGGTGAAAGAGTCGGAGGTGGTTAGGGGGAAGGTATAGTTTCGCCTTGTCTCATCTCACACCTGAAACAAAGACCTGCATGGGAATGAAACCGATATCCCCACTTTAGACTGGCTCTATAGGCCATAGTCATTAACATCCCCGAAGAAACAGCGAGGATTCCCTCCCCTTCCATTTAGTATCATCACCATTAGGTGATCAGGGAGTTCATTAGATTGCTGTAATTATCCCTCATTGGGAGCAGTCATGAGTGTTGGAGATGTCATTTATCTCAGTAGCTCTCCATACTCGAAGCCCTCCATACTGCTCCAATACATGTTCCGACTCGCACCCTTTTTGTCTCTCTCCAAGGATCCGGCTGCCGCGCACACGCACAACTTTATGCTGTTGAAATGGAATGGGGAATAATTAGTTACAGAGGTGGATTGTGAATTACAAAACCAATGTCTATTGTGCAGGGATCACACTGCACTCCCCTGTCTAATGTTCTTATTTTCTCATCTGTAACTGTTGTTCGTTAGGAGGAATGAGCCTTGCAACATTCAGAGAGAAAATAGTCGCAGGGGTCACTTCACGTTAATTGATCCCGGGTTGTTATAAGGAACACAGCCATTTTTCATCGTTAGAATGTTGAAGGAAAAGCTGGTCTTGGCTTCGAACCAGAATTGTGTTTTTCTAGAGACCCGAGGTGGCGGAAGGCAAGGCCGGCCTCCCTTTGACTGTGCTGCACAGCAATGTGCTGACCGGTGCCACTGACAGATCAAGGAGGAAGTCACTCGGCAGCCGTTGCCTGTGTGGTGTGGGAGCGTTGGTCTGTGTCACTCGATAGACGGCCAACAACTTCCCAGACAGGCCAGAGGCCACCATTTATTATCCTCATCTTAAAGTCACTGTGTAATCCGGTATGGTTGTCTTGTGTCCCGCTCCCTGCTATTAAATTCCTCATTTTCCTTTCTGTTTACTTTCCTCATGCAACTCTTAGGTCTTGCGCAGACCTTTCGGGCTTAGAAAGGGTTTTGGCATTCTTATTACCCGCTATATCTAGTTTTCCCCCAGGCCATTATTTTCCTTTTTGATTTCAATGGACAACTGTTTGGGACACCAGTAAATCGACAATGTGTCCTGTACCGGGTTTGGAGTGTTGCCAAACAGAGCCATTCTGTGGGCTAGCTAGTTTGTTTCATATCCTGCAGTCTATTGTGAAAAGGCTAGGCTCAGAGTTGATTGAATGTAAAGCAGGAGCTTTGAGAGGACAAGATGTTGGGAGGTCTGGGTATGAGGCAGTGTCCCCTGGAGTGGCTAATCTACTTGCAGAGATTTATATTGAGCTATTGTATTATGTCTAACTAAGACGACTTGCTGTTCCATTGCTGTTCCGGCGCATTACTGTGGTTTACTGTGTCTACATTCAAATACTATTGAGGTATTTCATTCTATCTAAAGGCTCTGGTACCTGCGGCACTGGTGCTGAGCCAGGTGTAGTACTACACTGAAGTAGAGCGGAGTCGATGAAGACGTTTCTGTGGTGGAGGCACAGTGACTGCGAAGTGTGACTACCTTCTGTGGTGGCTGTAGGTATGATAGACTGAGGACACTCCATGAATGTCGTAAAGGCTCGTAAATGGGAAACGGATGCATTTCAAACTGGCTACTAGTGATGTCCTCGGGCACTTGTAGCGTTTTTTATCCACTGTCTATGACAGATAATCTGTTTAGAAGCATCTGTTATTGCATTGTGACTTCAGAATGAATTTACCTTGGAGACATTGGGGAGCATATAATACCACTTTACCCCATGCAGGTCTTTCTCTCTGCAGTCGGCTTGGCTAGTCTATGATTTAGTTCAGTTTTTGTTATAACTTCAAACGCCTGGTTGTACTTGACCTCACTTCAAGAAAATAACACATTAAGAACCTTCAACTATTCTTATGAAATCCAAACCTCGCAAGACACTCCAAAGCTAATGTTTTCTTCTTCTCCTGCACAGGTGGCAAGGCTTTCTCCTTCGTCTCACACTCTCTCGCTCCCTCTGTCATTCGCTCTGTCGCTCTCTCTACAGGACCAAATATAAACCCTACCAACCCAAAAAGGACTGTGGGGTTGATGATATGCTAAATTAAATGGTAACACATACAGACCACAAACTCCAATTGGCTATACTTAAACTCCTTTAACATCATTCTCAGCTTTTTACCAAATTACTGTACGACAGACCACGTATTCACCCTGCAGACCATAATTGACAAACAAACCAAACAAAGGCAAAGTCTTCTCATGCTTTGTTGATTTCAAAAAGATTTTGGCTCAATTTGGCATGAGGTTCTGCAATACAAATTGATGGAGAGGGGTGTTGGGGGGGGGGGTGTACGACATAGAATCCATGTACACGAATAACAAGTGTGTGTTTAAATTGGCATAAAACACACATTTCTTTCCACAGGGATGCAGCTTAAGCCCCACCCTCTCCAACATGTATATCAATAAATTGGTGAGGGCAATAGAACAGTCGGCCTCACTCTACTAGAATCTGAAGTCAAATGTTTACTGTTTGCTGATCTGGTGCTTCTGTCCCCAACCAAGGAGGGGCTACAGCAGCACCTAGATCTTCTGCACAGATTCTGTCAGACCTGGGCCCTGACAGTAAATATCAGTAGACAAAAATAAGGGTGTTCCAAAAAAAGTCCAGTTGCCAGGATCACGAATACAAATTCCCTCTAGACACCGTTGCCCTAGAGCACACAAACTATACATACCTCTCCCCTCTTTTTGTGACTCCTGTCGAGTCACAAAAAGCAGAAATATAGATCAAATTAATCACTAACCTTTGATCTTCATCAGATGACACTCATAGGGCATCATGTTACACAATACATGTATGTTTTGTTCCATAATGTGCATATTTATATCCAAAAATCTGTTTACATTGGCGCGTTATGTGCAGTAATGTTTTGATTCCAAAACATCCAGTGATTTTGCAGAAATATTCATAATAAACATTGATAAAAGATACAACTGTTATTCACAGAATTAAATATAGACTTCTCCTTAATGCAATCGCTAAGTCAGATTTTCAAAAAACTTTACGGAAAAAGCATAATCTGAGAATGGCGCTCAGAACCCAAAACAGCCAGAGGAATATCTGCCATTTGAGTCAACAGACGTTAGAAATTACACCATAAATATTCACTCTGATGATCTTCTTCAGTTTGACAATAAATGACTGATTTGTTCCATAAAGTCCATCATTTATGTCCAAATAGCCACTTGTTGTTAGCGTGTTCAGCCCAGTAATCCATCTTCATGAGGCGCAGGCACTTCGTCCAGACAAAAACTCGAAAAGAAACATGTCAATCGATGTATGGAATCAATCTTTAGGATGTTTTTAACATAAAACATCAATAATGTTCCAACCGGAGAATTCCTTTGTCTGAAGAAAAGCACTGGAACGAGAGGTAACTCTGTCGGGAGCGCGCGTCATGAGACCAAGGCACTCTGCCAGACCACTGACTCAAATAGGTTTCATGAGCCCCTCCTTTATAGTAGAATCCTCATTCAAGTTTCTAAAGACAGTTGACATCTAGTGGAAGCCATAGGAAGTGCAACTTTATCCATGTCCCACTGTATTCGGTAGGCCAAGCTTTGAAAAACTACAAACCTCAAATGTCCCACTTCCTGGTTGGATTTTTCTCAGGTTTTCGCCTACCATATGAGTTCTGTTATACTCACATACATCATTCAAACAGTTTTAGACACTTCAGAGTGTTTTCTATCCAATACTAATAATAATATGCATATATTAGCATCTGGGACAGAGTAGGAGGCAGTTCACTCTGGGCACACTATTCATCCAAAAGTGAAAATGATGCCCCCTATACCGAGAGATGAACCTGGAGAAGAGCCCCCTAAGCAAGCTGGTCCTGGGGCTCTGTTCACGAACACAAACAGACCTCACAGAGCTCCAGGACAGCAACACAAATAGACATAACCAAATCATGAGAAAACAAAAAGATGATTACTTGACACATCGGAAAGATTTTACAAAAAAAACTAAGCAAACTAGAATGCTATTTAGCTTTAAAAAGAGAGAACACAGTGGCAGAATACCTGACCACTGTGACTGACCCAAAATGAGGAAATCTTTGACTATGTACAGACTCAGTGAGCATTGAGAAAGGCAGTCGTAGGCAGACCTGGCTCTCAAGAGAATACAGGCTATGTGCACACTGTCCTCAAAATGAGGTAGAAACTGAGCTGCACTTCCTGACCTCCTGCCAAATGTATGACCATATCAGAGACTCATATTTCCCTCAGATTACACAGACCCACAAGAATTTGAAAAAAACAAATCCAATGTTGATAACCTCCCATATCTATTGGTTGAAATACCAGTGTGCCATCACAGCAGCAAGATATGTGACCTGTTGCCACAAGAAAAGGGCAACCAGTGAAGCACAAACACCACTGTAAATACAACCTATATTTATGTTGATTTATTTTCCCTTTTGTACTTTAACTATTTGCCCATCATTACAGCACTGTATATAGACATAATATGACATTTGAAATGTCTTTATTCTTTTGGAACTTTTGTGAGTGTAATGTTAACTGTAAACATTTTTTTGTTTTATCTATATCACTTGCTTTGGCAATGTAAACATGTCTTTCCCATTCCAATAAAGCCCATTAAATTGAATTGAGGGGTAGGGGCAAAAAGAGAGAGAGACAGATGAGAAATCCTAGTTTCTTCTGGAGAGGAAAAGAGAGAGAGACCACTTGGTATTCTTTACCGTTTGTTGACTGTAATATACAATATTCCTTTGTCACTGTTTTTGTTTCATGACAAAAGTTTCCTGTCTGAAATGGAGTTATTTATTCAGTTATTCAGTGTGTTCCCCTGTATCTAACAAGCGTTTTTTTTGTTTTGTTGTTACGTTCGTTGTCAGGGATGTGGTTTTGAATTCTAACTTACCGTGTGGGCTTGCGTGAACAGGTGCGTTGACATGTTTTATTTTTTCTGTTAAAGAGCAGAACAAAAAAAACATTGTCCAATCCCTAGCTAGCAGCCGAGGTAGGAGCTCTAAGATCCTCTCAGCGCCGTGGCAACACAACGACCTTTAAGCAATATTCAGAGCTGTTCTGTACGGTCAGCTCGTGGCCTAACGCAAACCGCTAGATGCCCCTGCCGGCCTAATAGACTGCCGCCAGTCCACTACTTATCACAGCACGGCCAGTGAATGATGAGGCTACAGCCTGGCAGGGGACCTATTTAACACTAAACACTTCTCTATAGCGGTCTGGCTGAGGCTGACTGGCTGAACGACACTCTGATTGACCCTTTTTAAAGATGTTCTCGTCTTTTGAAAACGTTTTTAAACATCTCCCGGGCATTGGAAATGTACCCTCCACTCACAGGCTTTTTTTTTTTTTTGGGGTGAATAAAAGTCAGAGCTTGTTGTTTTTAAGTCCCTGATTTCGTTTTGAGGATGTGTTTTTTGAAGCTGATATTTGTAAATGTAGTCGTGTTTGCAGGATGCCATCCTACAACTTTTACTCGTTCCTGTGGTACATTTTGATCCCGGACTAATGTGTGCGTCTGTCTGCTGTGCGTTTTTGTGTTGCAGGTCCACACAGAGTGTCCCGGTGTCCGGCCAATGAGTTTGAGTGTCTGGGGACAGATGTGTGTATCCACATGAGCAGGCTGTGTGATGGGAGCCCTGACTGCACTGACGGCTGGGACGAGGGGCCACACTGTCGAGGTAACACACACGCGCAGCTTTCTGGGGTCCTTCCTAGTTCCTACAGGACACTGGGGCAGCCAATCCTGTTGCAGCCAGTGACTGTGTTCCTTTTCTGTTTGGTTCCACAATGCGACACTATGAACTCGATAGCTGTCTGAAATGACAACGTATTCCCTATATAGTGCATTACTTTTGGCCAGGAAATAGGAGGCTATTTCAGACAGCCAATATGTCCCCTCTGTGTGGCTCTTATCTTCTTCTTTTTTGTCTGGTTCCACAATGAGAAGCCTCAATAATGTCCTCTCTATGGCTCTAATTAATATCAGGGATTGGATTTGATGATGGGATTCTCCTCCTTTCTGTCGGCCCGGTTGGCTGTCTGGATATATGCTCCGCTCTGCCAGCCAGAGCCGGGGAAGTGGCCTCAGAGCCTGGGCTGATTTAGGGCCTCTAGGGCCTGATTTGATAAATTAATGACTCCCCCCAGAGTGAAGAGGCGCTATTGTGATAATGGAGGCCGTCTCATTAAAGCAGCTGATAGAGGAAGACTGTGTTTATTGGAAAAGAGAAGAGATTAAAGTTGGGGGGGACTGGAGAGATAAAGAACGAGAACAGAGGATTCATAAAGCTGAGGTTGAGTGATATTAGTCAAAATGTTTGATGCCATGGTGTTTATAATACTGGGACATGTTTTTGTTGGTTTGGTGCGTTCCCCAACAACAAATATTGACGCCAAACAAACGGGTGTCTGCTGGCCAATGTCCTAGAACACCAACGGGCTCTGGAAAGACCCGTGCACATTAGAACTGACAGGTACACACAGTCCTATCTCATACGGAGAAAGATATGGCCTCTCTTTGTTTTTCTTTGGAATATCTTTTTGGTTTTATGCATTTATAATTCGGCTTTAGTTTTGTCTTTATAATTCCGCTTTTTAAAAATGTGTTTATTACTTCTGCTTTAGTTTTGTCTTTATAATTCCGCTTTTTAAAAATGTGTTTATTACTTCCGTTAAAAAAAAAAATGTGTTTATAATTCCGCTTTTTTAAAATGTGTTTATTACTTCTGCTTTAGTTTTTAATGTGTTTATAATTCCGCTTTTAAAAAATGTGTTTATTACTTCCGCTTTAGTTTTTTGTTTACAATTCTGCTTAAGTTTTATGTGTTCATAATTCGGCTTACTAGAATTCTGGCAGGAACACATTGAGCAGAAATGGGGGGGGGGATAAGAGTTGAAGTGACATTTGTGTGATGTAGGTTAAAGGGACAGATTCCCTGCCTTGCGCAATGTTCCCGCCGATGATGTCATCGAGACATGACCCGTAGCGCCTGTCCCCGGTCGAGCACACTGGTCCATCTGTCCCCGTGAGGATGGACTACCACACCACACACCAGTGACAGTGTGTTTGCCAGAACTTTCTGCTGCGACGTTGTTTGAGTGCGTGTGTGTGCGTGAGCCCTCCAATTTCATGAAAAGCCTCACCATTTCACAAGCATCCCAGTGTTTGCTTGAACGAACTGCCGGCTTACCCAATCCAAGTGGACCCTAGCCTGGTGATGATGGGTCAAAGCGCACTTCTGTCATTCGCTGTGTTCAAAGAATTATCCAGAAGTTATTGACAAGGGGAGTGAGGGAGTCAGAGTAGGAGGCAGGCAAGGGAGGAATTTATCACAGTACAATACATTTGAGTGACAGGGTAATATGGTGGAGCTAGGTTTGGGAGGTTGAGGAGTGGTGGAAGGGTGTTTTTAAAATGTGGGTTATGGCCAGGTTTTGCCCTGCCTGTGTTACTGGGCAGCTGAGGCTTTCACACACATCTCTGCCGATTTAAAGAACTTCCGGCAGCTCTCTTTCTTGCTCTCACTCTCTTTCTCTCTCTCTCGCTCTCTTTATCTCTCTCTCGCTCTCTTTATCTCTCTCGCTCTCTCTCGCTCTCTTTATCTCTCTCTCGCACTCTTTGTCTCTCTCTCGCTCTCTTTATCTCTCTCTCGCTCTCTTTATCTCTCTCGCTCTCTCTCGCTCTCTTTATCTCTCTCTCGCTCTCTTTATCTCTCTCTTTATCTCTTTCTCTCTCTCTTTCTCTCTCTCGCTATCTCTCTTTCTCTCTCTCTTTATCTCTCTCTCTCTTTCTCTATCTCTCTTTCTCTCGCTCGCTTTCTTTCTCTCGCTCGCTTTCTCGCTTTCTCTCGCTCGCTTTCTCTCTTTCTCTCGCTCTCTTTCTCTCGCTCTCTCTCTCTTTCTCTCGCTCTCTCTTTCTCTTTATCTCTCTCTCTCTTATCTCTCTTTCTCTCTTTATCTCTCTTTCTCTTTATCTCTTTCTCTCTTTCTCTCGCTCGCTTTCTCTCTTTCTCTCGCTCGCTTTATCTCTCTTTCTCTCTCTCTCTTTATCGCTTTCTCTCGCTCTCTCTTTATCTCTCTCTCTCTCTTTCTCTCGCTCTCTTTACCTCTCTTTCTCTCTCTCTCTCTCTCTCTCTCTCTTTCTCTCTTTCTCTTTATCTCTCTTTCTCTCTCTCTCTCTCTCTCTCTCTCTCTCTCTCTCTCTCTCTCTCTCTCTCTCTCTCTCGCTTTCTCTCTCTGGGGACTGAAGAGGCCAGTTAGGGGGCAAGGCCTCTCATATAATCTCCACACTAGTGTTTAATTGACAGGGAAAGAGAATGGGGTCAGGGTAGTGTCCCTCTCTGCTCCCGTTCCACAATGGAAACCCTCCATGATTTATGCGCGCCCTTCTTTATAGCCTGATCCCTGATCTGTTTGTGCCCTTATGGTTATTGGCAAGACGGCACCAACAGATCTGCGACCAATAATAAATTCCAAGTCATTTTTGAAAGGAAAATGGATTGAAAACACCGGCAAACCTACTTGAGGCAAGAGATTTTGAAAAGTCGTCATGTTAATTTGTATGCTCGATTCTGGGTCCAGAATGAGTTTATTGTCTTGTCATTATGGTTGTGTTGCGTCATGTTTCTCTGTCTGTCTGGCTAGTCAGGAACTAGGCCGGACAGTGTGGTAAAGCTGGGTTTATGACCCACTAGCCCCATTCTGTTATCACTTTTCATTCCTGGATTGTTGGTGAAGATAATATCAGAGTCTTGCAGTATAGGCTATTGGTGGCAGTTAACGGAATCAAAAGATGAGCCTGTATGCTGTTAATATTACTGCTTGTGTTTTTTCTGTACGCGTGAACATTCTAGGTTGTGCAGGTGTGCCCTCGCGTGTGTATGTATGTGGAAGGTTCGATAACGCGTTGCTTTGGGACTGGACGCCTTGAGTCTGTGCAAGATCTGGTGAAATGTTCAGTGTTCAACCCGGTGTCCAAGATCTGTCTCTGTTTGAAGGCTGTGGGTCTTCCAGTAGGACAACGACCCCAAACGCACATCAAAAGCACCCTGAGTTGGTTCAAGATGAAACGCTGGACTGTTCTGGAGTGGCCAGTGTCCGAGTCCAGATCTTAATCACATCCATGACCTATGACTCGAGCTGAAATGTGCTCTGCTGAAAAGGGCTCGTAGAAAGGTACCAAGCTTATTATAGCTACAATGAGCATTTGTTGGCGGTTAGCTTGGCCAAAGGCTGTGCAACCAAGTACTAGCTATGGGGTGCCAATACCTTTTAATTTATTTTCATTTTAAACTTAACGTAACAAAATATAATTGGTTCTGCAATGTTGAAAAACAAAATGACAAAGTGTGAAGATCAACAGTTTTTCTTCATTGTCAACTTATTTTAGAAGAAATGGGAAATTATTTAAGAAAAGTGCAAGGGTGCCAATATATTTGGCCTCAACTGTATAAGGGTAATTGAGTTGCTAATGGCACCCAGCAGTACCCCGGTCAGCCGTCAATTTGAGTTAGTCAGTGAGAGGGAATGAGCTAGCCTGCAACGTCACTTCCTGGAGTAGCGCAAACTGCGTATGTTACAGTAGGGCTCCATGAGACGCCATCTTAACCAACTGCATTTGGCTTCAATGTGCCATTGAGTCTCCGCACAGGAAGGAACGGTGTCACGCACAGGCGGTTGGCGGCACCTTCAGTTGGGAGGACGGGCTCGTGGTACTGGCTGGGGAGCAGAAGAGGTGGAATGGTATCAAATACATCCAACGTTGGTTTCCAGGTGTTTGACGCCACCTCCGCTTGCTCCGTTCCTGCCGTCATTCATGAGCAGTCCTCCCCTCAGCAGCCTCCACTGGTATCACGTGATCGATGGCGTTGTCCATTCATGTGTACAGTCATTAGTATGCATGCATACACGAGCTAGTCTGTGGCTGTTTGCCACTCTTATTAGTTAATCCTCCTGTGTGTTTAGCACATACTGCCGGTGTTTGGGTCTGTTTGCTCACCCTCTCTGGCTCTCCCCATTCCTCCACGGAGATCGCAAACAACGGCCTACGCCAGTGGAGGCTGCTGAGGGGAGGACGGCACACAATAATGGCTGGAACGGCCTCAATGGAATGTCATGGAACACATGGAAGCCTGTGCTCCAGAAAATGGCACCCCTATTCCCAAGCTCACCACTTTTTTGACCAGAGCCATATGGGACCTGGTCAGAAGTAGTGCACCACATAGGGAATAGGGTCCAGGTGGAGGATTAGGATTCCTCCTCTGTGCTTCCTTGTTTGGGAGAGCACTCAGCATCTCTCTCTCTCTCTGTGTCTCTCTCTCTCTCTGTCTCTCTCTCTCTGTCTCTCTCTGTCTGTGTGTGTGGAGTTGAGGAGTCAGAGATCCTGCTCCTTGCTCACAGAGAAAACTACCTGGACTACCAATTGCTTTTGAAGTATTGGAACAAATCCATATGATTTTGAGTGAAATGTATTATAATAAACATGAAAAGGTGAATGTAAGAAACGCTCATAATTTAAAATAGGCTACATGTCATATTAAACAGCATATAAACAGTCTAAATAGGTCAGGAGCCAGACAGGGAGCCTAAGAAGGAACGGAAATGAATTATTCAGGATATATTATTTCAAGGCTATAGTCTACCAAGAAATACATTGTGAAGCATTTGCGAGTGCAACACACTAGGCCGGTAGGGACCTAAAGCCCTCAGCATTTAAACAACATTTAGTTGCATTAAATCATTATAGTCTATACATTGAGCATATAGGCTGTGACTTACTTAGAATGAATAGAAATACAAATTAAACGCAAAAATGTCTTAGGCTACAGTGCCTTTTGAATTCATTTTTAGAAACACCGCTTTGGCCAGAGTCTGTGGCTTCAGGCTCATGCGATGGTGCCTGGAGAGCAGGCCAGCAGTAGAGAGTATCCTCTCCACACTTGCAGAGCCACTGGGGATGCTAAAACACCCTTTTGGCCATTCTTGCCAGACTGGGCACAGATGCAAAGTAATATTCATTTTTGGGAAAAAATCTATAAATCTATAAGTAGGCCTGAAGGTTTTTAGGCAAAATAACCCAGTCAAAACGGAAAGCTCCTTGAAATATTGGAATATGCCAATGAACAAACAAAATTAAGGAAACTTCAGACATCTGATTTAGTTTATAAATACTTTGCTACGTTGACACAGTTATCTACCCACCTCGTTAGTTTTCTTCGAGCATGTGCACGTGTGTAGTAAGGACACCATCGTGCTTTCGGGATGTCTTTTCAGATTCCACAATGATTCTTCAGTTGTGGACACGACATCACCACACTCCCTCTCTTGGTCCTCAGTCCATCACCACACTCCCTCTCTTGGTCCTCAGTCCATCACCACACTCCCTCTCTTGGTCCTCAGTCCATCACCACACTCCCTCTCTTGGTCCTCAGTCCATCACCACACTCCCTCTCTTGGTCCTCAGTCCATCACCACACTCCCTCTCTTGGTCCTCAGTCCATCACCACACTCCCTCTCTTGGTCCTCAGTCCATCACCACACTCCCTCTCTTGGTCCTCAGTCCATCACCACACTCCCTCTCTTGGTCCTCAGTCCATCACCACACTCCCTCTCTTGGTCCTCAGTCCATCACCACACTCCCATCACCACACTCCCTCTCTTGGTCCTCAGTCCATCACCACACTCCCTCTCTTGGTCCTCAGTCCATCACCACACTCCCTCTCTTGGTCCTCAGTCCATCACCAGTCCATCACCACCTCCCTCTCTTGGTCCTCAGTCCATCACCACACTCCCTCTCTTGGTCCTCAGTCCATCACCACACTCCCTCTCTTGGTACTCAGTCCATCACCACACTCCCTCTCTTGGTCCTCAGTCCATCACCACACTCCCTCTCTTGGTCCTCAGTCCATCACCACACTCCCTCTCTTGGTCCTCAGTCCATCACCACACTCCCTCTCTTGGTCCTCAGTCCATCACCACACTCCCTCTCTTGGTCCTCAGTCCATCACCACACTCCCTCTCTTGGTCCTCAGTCCATCACCACACTCCCTCTCTTGGTCCTCAGTCCATCACCACACTCCCTCTCTTGGTACTCAGTCCAACACCACACTCCCTCTCTTGGTCCTCAGTCCATCACCACACTCCCTCTCGTGCTCTTGGTCCTCATCTTTGTAAGTCACTTTGATTTAGCCCCTGCTGGGCCGGGGGCGTGCCCTGAGCTCGTGAAGTGAGCGATACTGGAGCGGGAGAGAAGGCCGACGCTCCAGCCTTTAGGAATCTCGCTCCGCTCTCCAGTCAAATTGGGCAAGCTCCGTTCCTCGCTCCACTCCAGCTCCCCTCCACTCACATACTCGTGTGTGTGTGTGTGGTTCAGGCTCACATATCGCATACTTATAGACAAGTCTCCCTAACCCCTGACATTAGAATTCATAGACAACTCTCCCTGACCCCCCCCCGTAGTCCATCCATGTGCTCTCTAAGTTGTTTTCTAGACATTTAGATTAGTGAGAGGGCTTATGCCGGCCCATCCTCGGTGGAACTAAAAGGATCACTGTCAACGTTCTGACATGCTTGTTGAGCACTTCAGGCTGGTGTGTGTGTGTGTGTGTGTGTGTGTGTGTGTGTGTGTGTGTGTGTGTGTGTGTGTGTGTGTGTGTGTGTGTGTGTGTGTGTGTGTATGTGTGTGCGTGTGCGTGCGTGCGTGCGTGCGTGCGTGCGTGCGTGCGTGCGTGCGTGCGTGCGTGCGTGCGGCATGCTTGTTGAACGCTGACTCAAGACAACAGTGTGACGTGTTTCCTCAGGTCATTAACCCTGGCTAAATGGCTGAAAGAGGACTGCTGTTGAAAGAGTCCTGTTGTTGACTGGTGCCTTTTTCACTATTGGTGCTGTCGACTTTAACACTCCAAGGCCTGTGGCAAAATGTCTATTCGTTGCAGTGTTCTGTATGGAAATGAAAGCAATAGAAGTCTATCTATTTCTATGGTATTCTGCTCTCATCTCCTCTCTGGCACAGTGGGGCACAACAAACACTTCCATTCTATAGTAATTCTCTGGCCACTGACTCTGCATGCATGTATTCCGTTTCTGACTCTGACTGTTCCCTGAAGGAGTGTTGTTCTTTGAGACTAATGTTTTGCGGGTACTATTTAATGAACCTGCCAGTTGAGGACTTGTGAGGCGTCTGTTTCTCAAACTAGAGACACTAATGTACTTGTCCTCTTGCTCAGTTGTGCACCGGGGCCTCCCACTCCTCTTTCTATTCTGGTTAGAGCCAGTTTGCACTGTTCTGTGAGGGGAGTAGTACACAGCGTTGTACGAGATCTTCAGTTTCTTGGCAATTTCTCGCATGGAATAACTTTCATTTCTCAGAACAAGAATAGACTGATGAGTTTCAGAAGAAAGTTAATTGTTTCTGGCCATTTTGAGCCTGTAATCGAACCAGTCTAAAGAAGGCCAGTTTTATTGCTTTTTTAATTAGGACAACAGTTTTCAGCTGTGCTAACGTAATTGCAGAAGGGTTTTCTAAATGATCAATTAGCCTTTTAAAATGATCAACTTGGATTAGCTAACACAACGTGCCATTGGAACACAGGAGTGATGGTTGCTGATAATAGGCCTCTGTACGCCTATGTAGATATTCCATTAAAATTCTGCCGTTTCCAGCCACAATAGTCATTTACAACATTAACAATGTCTACACTGTATTTCTGATAAATTTGATGTTATTTTAATGGACGAAAAATGTGCTTTTCTTTCAAAAAACGAGACCATTTCTAAGTGACTGCAAACTTTTGAATGGTAATGTATGTTTAGATTAGAGACAGCTTGGAATTGAGGTTCTTCGGGCAATATCTACATATTACAGTACTGATTGTGATGGTTAACGCTAGAGGCTCTGGCTAAAGGATGGTGAGGTGGTGGCCTGGGGCTGATGTTGGCTTGGAGAGGTAGCACCCTGGCGCTCATTGGCACGGTTTGCCTCTGTGTGAATGTTAGTGTTAGTCATTTGGCACAGTGTATTTCAGTGAATAGGTGTGATCCGGGGCACACACATTGTTAGCCTGCGGCTCTTCCTCTCAGCGAGACCACACAAAAGACACAAAAGGGCCATTGTAGCCCCGGGTGCCCCACAGGCTTTACATAACGAGGACCCTTCAGTGGGTCCAACCACGGTTTGCGCCGCTCTCCTCTGGCCAGCCCCAACGGCTCCGCCATGCTGCTAATGGTCCCCTTTCAGCTCTGGCTGTCCCCTCAGCATGGTTGGACAGGGCTGTGGTGTGGACGTCCCTTCCCTCTCATTCAGACCATTGTTGAGCACTGACTGAGAAGATTCCACTTCCTGTGCGATACCATACTGTCCGCCCATTTTGATGCTGTTCTACTCAACCCTACTGCGTAAGATCGTATAATCTGCTTTGGCGCTGCATGTTTACTCATCTAGGAAGTGGGGTTATTTGAGGATTCCATGCTCTGCAAGCTTGGTGATGATGCTCCGACTCTGAGAGTGTTCAACACACTTCCTTGCGCGCGTGTAGTTAGCTGTGTTTCTTGGCAGTTCTTTGCTGGTGCACTGCAGTCTTCTCTCAGACAGACGCCATGCTGTATGTGGCCACATCTCTCATTACCTGCCTTTTATGATCAGGGCTGTTTTGAGATTGTTCTCAGGAAGCTTGCTGAAGACTGCAGCGAGCGGAGACTGCGGCATGTGTCGTTTCATATCCTCATCTACTGTATGAGCCTGTAGTGGGAGGTTTACAGTGAGACAGGCCCACTAGCCCTGCTTCCCAATCAGCTCATCTGTCACTGTACTGTAGACCACCATACACTCACGCACCCATAACTCTGTGGAGATCAGGTAGGGTGACCGTACTGTATATCTCTGGGTTAACCCAGTTTCCGACATACCCTCCATTATTCCTTCTCTGGGAGGAGGTTGGGGTTTTCCCTTCTGTCGATCAGGGCCTCAAATGACCCAGGAGACTGTGGTGTGTGTGTGTGTGTGTGTGTGTGTGTGTGTGTGTGTGTGTGTGTGTGTGTGTGTGTGTGTGTGTGTGTGTGTGTGTGTGTGTGTGTGTGTGTGTGTGTGTGTGTGTGTGTGTGTGTGTGTGTGTGTGTGTGTGTGTGTGTGTGTGTGTGTGTCCAATTGTATTGGTGACATGCACATATTTAGCAGATGTTATTGTGGGTGTAGAGAAATGCCTGTGTTCCTAGCTCCAACAGTGCAGTAGTATCTAACTAAATCCTTGTGTTCCTAGCTCCAACAGTGCAGTAGTATCTAACTAAATGCCTGTGTTCCTAGCTCCAACAGTGCAGTAGTATCTAACTAAATGCCTGTGTTCCTGGCTCCAACAGTGCAGTAGCATCTAACTAAATGCCTGTGTTCCTAGCTCCAACAGTGCAGTAGTATCTAACTAAATGCCTGTGTTCCTAGCTCCAACAGTGCAGTAGTATCTAACTAAATGCCTGTGTTCCTAGCTCCAACAGTGCAGTAGTATCTAACTAAATGCCTGTGTTCCTAGCTCCAACAGTGCAGTAGT
>NC_068447.1:41812908-41817908 GCF_023373465.1 Oncorhynchus keta
AAGCACCATGGTCTTGTAGCGGATGCGAGCTTCAACTGGAAGCCAGTGGAGAGAGCGGAGGAGCGGGGTGACGTGAGAGAACTTGGGAAGGTTGAACACCAGACGGGCTGCGGCGTTCTGGATGAGTTGTAGGGGTTTAATGGCACAGGCAGGAGCCCAGCCAACAGCGAGTTGCAGTAATCCAGACGGGAGATGACAAGTGCCTGGATTAGGACCTGCGCCGCTTCCTGTGTGAGGCAGGGTCGTACTCTGCGGATGTTGTAGAGCATGAACCTACAGGAACGGGCCACCGCCTTGATGTTAGTTGAGAACGACAGGGTGTTGTCCAGGATCACGCCAAGGTTCTTAGCGCTCTGGGAGGAGGACACAATGGAGTTGTCAACCGTGATGGCGAGATCATGGAACGGGCAGTCCTTCCCCGGGAGGAAGAGCAGCTCCGTCTTGCCGAGGTTCAGCTTGAGGTGGTGATCCGTCATCCACACTGATATGTCTGCCAGACATGCAGAGATGCGATTCGCCACCTGGTCATCAGAAGGGGAAAGGAGAAGATTAATTGTGTGTCGTCTGCATAGCAATGATAGGAGAGACCATGTGAGGTTATGACAGAGCCAAGTGACTTGGTGTATAGCGAGAATAGGAGAGGGCCTAGAACAGAGCCCTGGGGGACACCAGTGGTGAGAGCGCGTGGTGAGGAGACAGATTCTCGCCACGCCACCTGGTAGGAGCGACCTGTCAGGTAGGACGCAATCCAAGCGTGGGCCGCGCCGGAGATGCCCAACTCGGAGAGGGTGGAGAGGAGGATCTGATGGTTCACAGTATCGAAGGCAGCCGATAGGTCTAGAAGGATGAGAGCAGAGGAGAGAGAGTTAGCTTTAGCAGTGCGATATAGATATATAGAGAGGAAACCGATGTGAGTGCAGAGGAAAGATATATAGAGAGAGAGGAAAGAGATATAGAGAGATGTAGAGATATAGATATAGAGAGGAAAGAGATATAGATATATAGAGAGGAAACCGATGGGAGTGCAGAGGAAAGATATATAG
Organism: Oncorhynchus keta; assembly: GCF_023373465.1. Taxonomy (NCBI): domain Eukaryota; kingdom Metazoa; phylum Chordata; class Actinopteri; order Salmoniformes; family Salmonidae; genus Oncorhynchus; species Oncorhynchus keta. The sequence goes on from NC_068447.1 coordinate 41,813,952, forward strand.
AGAGAGGAAAGAGATATATATCAAATCAAATCAAATTTTATTTGTCACATACACATGGTTAGCAGATGTTAATGCGAGTGTAGCGAAATGCTTGTGCTTCTAGGTCCGACAATGCAGTGATAACCAACAAGTAATCTAACTAACAATTCCAAAACTACTGTCTTATACACAGTGTAAGGGGAGATATAGAGAGGAGATGTAGAGATATAGATATATAGAGAGGAAAGAGATATAGATATATAGAGAGGAAACCGATGGGAGTGCAGAGGAAAGATATATAGAGAGGAGATGTAGAGATATAGATATATAGAGAGGAAAGAGAGAGAGATATAGAGAGGAAAAATATAGAGAGCAAAGATGTATATATATATATAAGAAATAAGCATCAACTAGCCTACCGCTCCAACACACATGTACGCACACACAGTAGAGGTGACGCAATAACCACTCGGCAGCGCCCGACTCTGAAACCTGCTCGTGGCAGCATAAAAGTTCAGAGCAGAAGTGCTGAGCACAGCTCTATTCCCATACAGGTTCCTCTTCCTGAACAGTGCTGCCCTGACATGGTGCTAAATCACTACGGATGAAAGCGTGGCTGATATACAGTAATATCACCCAGAGTAGAGTAGTTACAGTATGCCCTCCGAGGGTTAACTGGCACATTTTGCCGTACAACTTGATGTGCCAACCCCACAATAAAGTAGACCCCAACACACTGTTGATAATGCACGGTTTGGCGCGTTAGCCAGTAGCCGCGATCCATTATAAACCACCTCCCGTTTATTGTTTCTGTTTGGACAGATTTACAGCGGGTTTGGTTCAAACGGCACCCTATTTGCCCCAATGGGGGCTGGTCAAAAGTAAGGCTCTCGTCAAAACAAGTGCGCTTATAAAAAGGAATTGAAGTGCTATTTGGGAATGTCTGGCCTGCAGTTTGAATGTCCTCACAGCCCACAGGCCCTGCATTAACTCAGGGCTGTCATCTGTTGGGCGACACATGCACACACACACACACACACACATGCACATGCATTAGAATGGGAAGCTCACTTGTTAATATGGATTTAAGATTGATCATTAGATGAGGTTTTGTCTTTGTGTCTCCCTGACAGAGTGCTATTACTAGTGGACAGGAATGTACGGGTGTGGGTGTTTGTGTGTGTGTGTGTGTGTGTGTGTGTGTGTGTGTGTGTGTGTGTGTGTGTGTGTGTGTGTGTGTGTGTGTGTGTGTGTGTGTGTGTGTGTGTGTGTGTGTGTGTGTGTGTGTGTGTGTGTGTGTGTGTAAAGTGTTCCATTGAGAATAAGCCTGAGGGGTGGAAACACAGACATGAAGAAAACAGGTTATGAGTTGGGTGAAGGACTAGAACGTGGGACAGAGTTTGAGACCAACCTACGACCTGATGATTGTCATTTCCACGGGAAGGTACCCATGAGGACCGACGTGAGGTCCGTAGGTGCGCGTCACATGACAACTAAGAGTCTATGTTTTTGAGAAATGAAGGTGTGTGTGTATATACATTCTTCAAAGTTTTCCATCCTAAAAAAAAGGTGAATAAGCTAAAGTTTTGATTTCTGGTCAAACTACCAGTTAAAGTATTAGAAATACCTCAAAACACAATAATGTTGACTACAACCCCTGACAACTAATATCAACACTTACATTTAGTTTTGGAGAAATGATTTGCCTTCTGTAAGTTTATTAATCATTGCCTTGTAATTCCATGACCAAAAACCCACATCTTTCTGATATTTTCAAATGTCTCTCCCTCATGAGGGATAATGAACCTTAACGAAAGTAACAAGTGAAGGTAGATGGTACACCTACCAATTAGTTATGTTGTTTTTACTGATATCAAGTTTGTTTACGAATTATTAAGTTATTAAGACTGGGAATTCTGTTACCAGATCGGAGTTACTGCAATTTCATTGGCTAAAAGGGGAAGTCATAGGAGTCACACCACGCACCACACAAGCTGCTACTTTCCTCTCTTCCACTGGCATACTTATGTTCAGCTCAGAACGGTTTTCTTTATCTTTCTGTCCTCTGGTGTTCAACGCAAGACTGGACAACCTTCTGTCTGTCTGTGTGTCTGTCTGTGTGTCTGTCTGTGTGTCTGGTCTCTTCTTTCAATTCAATTTACTTTATTGGCATGATGTAACAATGTACATATTGCCAAAGCTTACTTTGGATATTTACTACATGATGATGATAATAAGTATCAAAATTGTCAACGGGACAACAATACCCAAGGGTCAAAATAACCAACACATTGAACAATAGCAATAAGCATACAGTAGAGGACATGCAGGTCGATTGGTCTGTCAGACACTGTCCCTCAACTTATGGCAGGCAGCAATGTAGTGCACTGCCAACACACAGCTCTCTGCGTCCTCCCCCAACAGGACGGGTGGCCTATTCTCATCAGAGAGGTCTTTGATGTAGTGGTCTGCCAACGAACACCTCTCTGCATCCTCCCCCAACAGGACGGGTAGCCTACTCTCATTAGAGAGGTCTTTGAAACCTTGAATAAGGGCTTCAAATTTGGGGAAATGACACACTCTGATTGTTTTATATTTGTGACATTTTGTCAGGAAATGCAGCTCCGTCTCAGGTTCTGCTGTTGTGCAGTGGTTGCACAGCCTTTCCTCTACAGCATGGGTGTCAAACTCTGGCCCGCGAGACAATACCAAATTACTACTAGAGCTGGCCCGCCGGTATTATACAGCGCATTCACCACTAATACTACGAATCCCATAATGCTCTGCTGTTTTCGCGCGCCAATCAGGACAGGATCCAGAAACGCTCTCTCCTCTGTGACAGTAGTCATAGCAACATAGACGCTACAACTGTCAGCGAGCTAACCCTTCCCAAAATGGCGAAAGAAAGGCAGAAAACAGGAGCTTTCTGGACAAGTGGGAGGCAGAATATCTGTTTACATATGTAAAAGACAAACCTGTTTGTCTTGTTTGTGGAGTCAACGTGGCTGTAAGTAAGGAGTACAACATTAGACGACACTATGAAACGAAACACCATGACAAATACAAGGACCTGGACATGACTCAAAGGAGCCAGAAAGTAGAGGAGATGAAAATAAGTTTGGTTTCACAACAGAATATGTTTAAAAAAGCCACATCACAAAGCGAGGTTGCTGTAAAGGCTAGTTATATAGTGGCAGCAGAGATCGCAAAATCAGCCCGGCCCTTTAATGAGGGAGAGTTCATGAAAAAGTGCATGATGAAGGTTTGTGACCTCGTATGCCCAGAGAAAAAACAAGCATTTTCAAACGTGAGCCTGAGCAGGAACACAGTAGCTGATCGCACATGTGATCTTGCCACCAATCTGTATGACCAGCTGATGGAAAAGGGAAAAGATTTTGTTGCGTTCTCCCTCGCTGTGGATGAGAGCTGCGACGCATCTGATACTGCTCAGCTGTCAGTCTTCATCCGTGGAGTGGACTCAAATCTGTGTGTTACGGAGGAGCTATTAGGATTCAAATCAATGCATGGCACAACCACAGGAAAGGAAATCTTTGAGGAGGTTTCCAAATGTGTAACTGAAATAAAGCTGCCGTGGGATAAACTCGTTGGATTAAAGACAGATGGTGCGCCAGCGATGTGCGGTAAAAAGAGTGGACTGGTGGGCATGGTTCGGGAGAAGATGCGGGAAGAGAACTGTGCAGGTGAGCTAACTGTTTACCACTGCATCATACATCAGGAAGCACTGTGTGCCAAAGCCCTAAAGATGGAACATGTTATGACCACAGTAACACAGGTAGTTAACTTTATAAGAGCCAAAGGTCTAAATCACCGCCAGTTTAAATATTTTCTGGAGGAGTGTGGTTCAGAATACGCAGACGTGCCGTATCACACAGAGGTGAGATGGCTAAAGCAGAGGAAAAGTACTGAACAGATGTTTCGAGCTGCGTGAGGAAATATGTCAATTCCTGGAAACCAAAG
>NC_068447.1:41822908-41832908 GCF_023373465.1 Oncorhynchus keta
ACAGTCACACCAGTGTGAGGTGGTGCGTTGAGGGCAGGAAGTGCCTGGGTGGTTAGGTTGCCCATGAAACATAACTTTCCATTTCCCAGAAACAGAAAGGTCATGTAAGAGAATCACTGTAACAAAAAGAGTACTCTTCCATGATGTTGTTGCCTAACCCTCAACTCTCCAACCATCCCTCTGCTCTCTCTTTCTCTCTCTCTCTCTCTCTCTCTCTCTCTCTCTCTCTCTCTCTCTCTCTCTCTCTCTCTTCTCTCTCTCTCTCTCTTTCTCTTTCTCTCTTTCTCTTCCTCTCTCTCTTTTCTCTCTCTCTCTCTCTGCTGTCTTTCTCTCTCTCTCTCTCTGCTGTCTTTCTCTCTCTCTCTCTCTCTCTCTCTCTCTCTCTCTCTCTCTCTCTCTCTCTCTCTCTCTCTCTCGCTCTCCTGTCTCTCTCGCGCTCTGCCTCGCTCTGCTGTCTAGGGGGGCTAGGGGGTCTGTGCGTCCCACCTGTTCCACAACAATACACTTCCTAATGCAGAAAAGTGCAAATTCATGTTCATTACATCCACCCAAACAACCCAATACCTTTTGGTGCTGCTGTTCGATTGTTTCGTCTCTTCAAAGGTCAATTAGAGTGTCGTCCTCCTAGTGCTGTTTTTGAAAAGAGTGTAATTGAATCGTCAGCCAATTTCCTCTCGAGGCTTTTTTTGCTACACACGTCACTTGCACGCGTGTGTTTGTGTTTGTGGGAAACTAGTTTTGCCCATCTATTCAATCTCTGTCCTCCCGGGCTTGTTTTTATGAGTCTATGTATTTGCAGTTACCTCCCTTGGAACATGAGATGGTGTGGGTCCCAAATTGCACTCTATTACTTATTTAGTGCAATACCTTTGCTTGGGGCCCATAAGGTTCTGGTCAAATGTAGTGCACTTTATAGGGAATTAGGGTGCCATTTGGGAAGCTGAGATGGAGAAATATGCCAAAACCATGGCAGCTGATTGTAAATAATTGATTTTCTTCTTGGAATTGCACCAATACTTTAGTAGTGTTTGAAATAAAGCAAATCAAATTGTATTGATCACGTACACATATTTAGCAGATGTCATTGCGAGGGTAGCAGTAGTATCTAACAATACACACATCTAAAAGTACAAGAATAGAATAAAAAAATATATACAGCCTTTGGAAAGTATTCAGACCCCTAGACTTTTTCCACATTTTGTTAGGTTACAGCCTGATTCTAAAATGGATTAAATAGTTTTCCACCTCATCAATCTACTCACAACACCTGTATTTGGAGAGTTTCCCCCATTTGTATTTTCAGGTCTCTCCAGAGATGTTCGATTGGGTTCAGGTCCGGGCTCTGGTCGGGCCACTCAAGGACATTCAGAGACTTGTCCCAAAGCCACTCCTGCATTGTCTTGGCTGTGTGCTTAGGGTTGTTGTCCTGTCCCAGTCTGACATCCTGAGCGCTCTGGAGCAGGTTTTCATCTGTACTTTGCTCTGTTCCTCTTTGCTGCTGAAAAACACCCCCACAGCATGATGCTGCCACCACCATGCTTCACCGTAGGAATGATGCCAGTTTCCTCCAGATGTGACGCTTGGCATTCAGGCCAATCTTGGTTTCATTGGACCAGAGAATCTTGTTTCTCATATTCTGAGAGTCTTTAGGTGCCTTTTGGCAAAGTGGGCTGTCATGTGCCTTTTACTGAGGAGTGGCTTCCGTCTGGCAACTCTACCATAAAAGCCTGATTGGTGGAGTGCCACAGAGATGGCCTTCTGGAAGGTTCTCCCATCTCCACAGAGGAACTCTGGAGTTCTGTCAGAGTGATGATTGGGTCTTTGGTCACCTCCCTGACCAAGGCCCTTCTCCCCTGATTGCTCAGTTTGGCTGGGCGGGCAGTTCCATTTAAGAATGATGGAGGCCACTGTTCTTGGGGACCTTAAATGCTGCAGAAATGTATTGAGGCACAGATCTGGGTAAGGGTACCAACACAATCCTGTCTTGGAGATCTACGGACAATTCCGTCAACCTCATGGCTTGGTTTTTGCTCTAACGTGCACTGTCAACAGCAGTCATGGGTACAGGAAGGGGCTGAGCACGCACCCCTGTGGGGCCCCAGTGTCAAGGGTCAGCATAGTGGTGTTGTTTAATGGTCCTGGCAGGGATCTGGTGGTGTCTGAAGGGGTCTACAGACTTTACACAAGCGCAGCGCCACGGAGTATGTGAACGTCATTCTACATCACAAAATGGGCAGCTCCTAGTAATTCGCTCTGACATTCGAAGTGCTCCCGTGCCAAATTAAAACGGGGACACACGGTGTCATTCCTTGCGCAGCTGTGGGGGGGGATCCTGTGGGGGGGGATCTGATCTATAGGCTACGCATCGTAGTGACTTGCATTGCTAACCGAATATAATCTCAGCGACTTGTTCAAACAATAAACCAAGCAACATTGTAGCTTTATTAGAATCCTCCCCCCTCCAATATGTATGTAATTTAGAACTAATAACTAGAGATTCCAGGATGTTGTGAAACGGTGGAAAGTACTGAAACCATGCGTCGTTTCTTCATGACCGAAACATTACGTTCTATTTTTGAGTGAACACGCTAAAGCGGCATATCAAACTGTGATAATGTTGTAAGCTACACTTGCAAGTATAAGAATATTTGCCAGGGCATATTATTTAATTTTTAAGTCTGATTATTTCACATGGAGATGTGGGAAGTTAAAAAGGCTGGCTACTACTACTAGCAAGGGAGGGTCTTGCTTTTTCCCAACGCGGTTCAGCCAAAACCACGCCCCTTTTATTCAGACAGCGCTTTGAGCACTACAGCGCTTTGAGCACTCTCCGAGCCTACCAAGTCCGGAAGTGAATATCACGTACCGCGACATTTCAGCCACTGATTTAACAACAAAGGCTGACTGAATGATTAGCTAATAAATATTTGCGAAATCGTGAATAATAAGCATATGCTTTTACTTGATAATAGACTACTAATGATAATACAACACCTTCAAATACCGAGCTGGTAAAGTTAAGTAGCCTAGGCTAACTTAGTTGACCTTCAATTGAGGGAATTCAGGAGAATTCTGAGACATTTTTACAACTCATTGAAACTCTGAAAATAAACACATGGGCAAATGTTACCAAACATGATGATAATAATTGGCCTAAATTACACTTTCCATCCTTACCTTGGAAAGGCCACTGTCTCTGCGCTGGTCTCCTGCGAGTGAGACAACGCTAGCTAGCCAATGGGAGCGCAGTAGAGCGCACCTCTGAATATCTGCGCTTGGTTTTTGGCTTAACTGCGTCGGGAAGAAAGACGCAGCAAGGGAAAGACTGCTCTTCCTTGCTTTCACCACAAATGAGAAGACGAAAAGAAACTCCCATCGCCCGCTTGTGAATGGGAGTCTAGGAAACGTGGACCGGCGAGGGTACTATCATGTTACCAAGGGTATCTGTATTTTACTGTTTATATTTTGGATTACTTTGACTTCATTCCTAAAGAAAATGATGTCCTTTTTACTCCATACATTTTGCCCTGACACCCAAAAGTACTCGTTACATTTTGAATGCTTAGCAGAACAGGACGATGGTCCAATTCACACACTTATCAAGACAACATCCCTGGTCATCTACTGCCTCTGATCTGGAGGACTCACTAAACACGCATGCTTCATTTGTAAATGATGTCTAAGTGTTGGAGTGTGCTCCTGGTACAATAACAACAAAATGGTGCCGTCTGTTTTGCTTAATAAAGGAATTTGAAATGATTTATAGTTTTACTTTTGATACTTAATAGATTAAATCAGTAAATATACTTAAGGTATCTTTACTTTTACTTAAGTATGACAATTGGGTACTTTTTCCACCGCTGGGATAGGCTATAACTGCTGGAGTCACAAGCTGGGATAGGCTAACTACAGGGGGGTGGGATGGGCCAGTGTGGCCCAACTTCAAAGTTGCTCTGTGGGTTAACAATGGTTTTGGTTTACGGGGGCTGGTTGATGGAGTACAGTGCAGTGTATTAGGATATCTCTCTCCCCTCTTTGAGGAAGCATGGTGGCAGCTGTTAAAACACAAGGCCACATGAGCCCCCCTCCCTCCTCTCCTCCCTCCCACAGCTGGGTCTCTGTGGGACCACCCTCCCCACCCCACCACCCCAGCCGCCTTCTCACACAGACTCTCATTGTCAGAGCCCTTGCTGGGAAATCAGCTGGGAGATACTGAGAGGAACAATACACAGCCTCCAAAAAGAACACCATTTTAGCATTTCATTCAAAGCCCAATCTTTTTCCACGTTCTGCTTGTCTAAAGTTCCCAGTCAGTCAGACAGTGCTCAGACAGGGTGAGTGTGTGTGTGTGTGTGTTGTCGATCTTTCACATGGAAGAAAGTGCTGCCCTTTCCACACGACCATACCGACTCAAACTGTACTTTATACAGTGCTGTCTCTGATTTACCATTGTCCTTTCAAGCATGGTTCCAGCAACTACGTTGGATACGGCTCAGTGGGTTAGGACATCTAATTTGTGCATGACACAAGTCATTTTTCCAACAATTGTTTACAGACAGATTATTTCACTTATAATTCACTGTAATCACAATTCCAGTGGATCAGAAGTTTACATACACTAAGTTGACTGTGCCTTTAAACAGCTTGGAAAATTCCAGAAAATGATGTCATGGCTTTAGAAGTCTCTGATAGGCTAATTGACGTAATTTGAGTCAATTGGAGGTGTAGCTGTGGATGTATTGCAAGGCCTACCTTCAAACTCAGTTCTTCTTTGCTTGACGTCATGGGAAAATCAAAATAAATCAGCCAAGACCTCAGAAAAAGATTGTAGACCCCCACAAGTCTGGTCCATCCTTGGAAGCAATTTCCAAATGCTTGAAGGTACCACGATCATCTGTACAAACAATAGTACGCAAGTATAAACACCATGGGACCACGCACCCGTCATACCGCTCAGGAAGGAGACGTGTTCTGTCTCCTAGAGATGAACGTACTTTGGTGCGAAAAGTGCAAATCAATCCCAGAAAAACAGCAAAGGACCTTGTGAAGATGCTGGAGGGAACAGGTGCAAAAGTATCTATATCTACAGTGAAACAAGTCCAAATCAACATAACCTGAAAGGCCACTCAGCAAGGAATAGCCACTGCTCCAAAACCACCATAAAAAAGCCAGACTACGGTTTGCAACTGCACCTGGGAACAAAGATCGTACTCTTTGGAGAAATGTCCTCTGGTCTGATGAAATAAAAATAGCTATAGTTACCATCGTTATGTTTGGAGGAAAAGGGGGGAGGCTTGCAAGCCGAAGAACACCATTCCAACCGTGAAGCACAGGGGTGGCTGCATATGATGTTGTGGGGGTGTTTTGCTGCAGGAGGGACTGGTGCACTTCACAAAATAGATGGCATCATGAGGAAGGAGAATTATGTGGATATATTGAAGCAACATCTCAAGACATCAGGCAGGAAGATAAAGCTTGGTTGCAAATGGGTCTTCCAAATGCACAATGACCCCAAGCATGCCTCCAAAGTTGTGGCAAAATGGCTTAAGGACAACAAAGTCAAGGTATTGGAGTGGCCATCACAAAGCCCTGACCTCATTCCCATAGAAAATTTGTGGGCAGAACTGAAAAGCATGTGTGCGAGCAAGGAGGCCTCGACAAACCTGACTCAGTTACACCAGCTCTGTCAGGATGAATGAGGCAAAATTCACCCACCTTATTGTGGGAAGCTTGTAGAAGGCTACCCGGCGCATTTGACCCAAGTTAAACAATTTCAATGCTGCCAAATACTACTTGAGTGTATGTAAACTTCTGACCCACTGGGAATGTGATGAAAGAAATTAAAGCTGAAATGAATCATTCTATTATTCTGACATTTCACATTCTTAAAATAAAGTGGTGATCCTAACTGACCTAACACAGGGATTTCTTACTAGGTAAAATGTATCTGGCTCAGGTGTATGTAAACTTCCGACTTCAACTGTAAATGAGGCTGGGTTGTGAGACAGGGTGGGACCATATCAGGTCACCAAGCAGGCTGTGGGTTGGGGTGGAGAGGGTTAATGCTTTTCTCTCTCTCCGTGGGTGAGATGGGCTTATGGGTTGTGTTTGCAGTCACTGACACTGATTGGAGTTCAACTCTGATACGGCAATCCCTCTCGGTCCCCTTCACACTCGTCCTCGCTCTCTCTCTCCCACACTTATCCTCTTCTCTCTATCCCTTCAGATGTGGGTCAGATGGCTATTGACTGGCTGACCGGGAACTTCTACTTCGAGGACAACATGGACGATCGTATCTTTGTGTGCAACGCCGACGGCCAGACGTGTGTCACCCTGCTGGATCAGGAGCTCTACAACCCTAAAGGCATCGCCCTGGACCCCCTCATGGGGTGAGCACTACCCCACTAACAACCCCAGAGACCCCTGAAGTAGTGACCTCAGAAGGTCCTTTGTCTACTTCCCCCTGGTCCTTCTGGTCAGATGACCCAGCGCCTTAGTCAGTGAAAACACTTCCTCTTCTCTCTCACACACACACACACACACACACACACACACACACACACACACACACACACACACACACACACACACACACACACACACACACACACACACACACACACACACACACGCACGCAACATGTGTCTGATCACTTCATCCTGCTGACGGTGACACTTAAAAAGTTTGGTGTATCCTGTGTTCTTCCTTTTTTTACAAGGTGTCACTTCTCAGTTTTGGATGTCATCTCCTGGTGAAGGATGTAGACGTCGCAGATATTAACCACACTTAACGCAGATGGCACTTTTTTTTATGTGCTGCGTAAAGCAGCGTGATTGAGGTCAAATATAAATTTAAGGAAGTACAGTCTGTTGGAATGCCTTTTCCTCTGTTTTCATGGTTTCTTCATCTCCCTCCCCCCCCTGCTCTCCTCACCCTCTCTCCCTACAGCAAGGTGTTCTTCACAGACTACGGTCAGACCCCCAAGGTGGAGCGCTGTGACATGGACGGTCAGAATCGGACCAAGCTGGTGGAAAGTAAGATCGTGTTCCCTCACGGTATCACTCTGGACCTGGTCAACCGGCTGGTCTACTGGGCCGATGCCTACCTGGACTACATAGAGGTGGTGGACTACGAGGGCCAGAACAGACACACCATCATACAGGGCCTGCTGGTGAGGTCATGAATGAGTCAAGGAAGATGTTCCATTAAAACACACACACACACACACACACACACACACACACACACACACACACACACACACACACACACACACACACACACACACACACACACACACACACACACACACACCACCAACTCCATCTGTTGTTCATTCTGTCAGATTGAGCATCTGTACGGGCTGACGGTGTTTGAGAACTACCTGTACGCCACCAACTCTGACGAGGGCAACCTGAACCACGCGAAGACCAGCGTGATCCGGGTCAACCGCTTCAACGCCTCTGACTTCACGGTGGTGACCCGAGTGGACCGCGGCGCCGCCCTGCACGTGTACCATCAGAGACGTCAACCCCCAGGTACACACCCACAAACCCCTTTGTATTTACCCAGATAGGCACTGAGGGTACGGGGCAATCATTGCCATGGATTGTGGTATGTAGTGTGGTCGGGCTTTTGTTCCAGCCCCCGCACGTGTTACGCCAGAGACGCCGACCTCCATGTAGGTACACGGGCTAGGGTTGCAAAATTACGGTAACTTAAAAAACAATCCCGGGTTTTCCTGATTGAGAGTCCAGAAGGGTTATCTAGTGTCATCTGTCTGTATCGATCGTCATAGTTGTTGCCATGTCGGTGCCTAGTACTGACCTCTGACCTCGCTCTCTCGTCCCCTTGGTGCCCAGTGAGAGAGAAGAGTCATGCGTGTGCCCCGGACCAGTTTAAGAAGCCAGGAGGCTGCTCCGACATCTGTCTGCTGGGGAACAGCCACAAGACCCGGACGTGCCGCTGTCGCTCTGGATTCAGCCTGGGCAGCGACGGGAAGTCCTGCAAGAGTGAGTACTTCACATACATCAAGTTTTGAATTGCGTTCCGTACACAGAGCGTAGCGCCAAAAAATCACAAGCAACAGCACAGACCTGCACATTTATATTATAGGAATATGAGTTGAAATAAGTCTCTAGAACATCATTTTTTATCTAGTTTCGTTGCGCAGATCTTGTAACTGACCGTTCAGCGATATCCCCACGTTGTCGATGTTCCCCTTGCAGAACCTGAACACGAGTTGTTCCTGGTGTACGGTAAGGGCCGCCCTGGCATCATCCGTGGCATGGACATGAATGCCAAGGTCCCCGACGAGTTCATGATCCCCATTGAGAACCTGATGAACCCGCGGGCGCTGGACTTCCACGCCGAGAGCGAGTTCATCTACTTCGCTGACGCCGTGAGTTACATCATCGGGCGGCAGAAGATTGACGGCACGGAGAGGGACACCATCCTGAAGGATGGTAAAGGACTTGTCTGTTTGACCGTCGTATTTAACATGTCCTGCATTGCAACAGGACTCAGCTCCAACCTACTGCAGAATTGAATCGCAATGCATGTAGATTTGGGATGCAATATATATATATATATATTGAATCGTGACCAATGTGTCATGGTAAAAATGATATCATGAGGTCACGAAAGCCCTAGTGGACAGTCACCCTCAATCTCTCTCCCTCCCTCTGTCCCTCTGTCCCTCTGTCCCTTCCCTCAGGCGTCCACACCGTGGAGGGGATAGCGGTAGACTGGATGGCAGGCAACCTGTACTGGACCGACGACGGGCCCGTGAAGACCATCAGTGTGGCCAGGCTGGAGAAGGCCTCTCAGACACGCAAGACCCTCATCGAGGGCAAGATGACCCACCCCCGCGCCATCGTAGTGGACCCCCAGCACGGGTCAGACTCCCCCCCCTTATGCTCCTTTGCTCCTGTACACATCTCACACAAAGACCTCACAGAATGAGTACATGTCGGGTCACCTTCCCCAAAACTAGGTTGGATGATTCCTGGTTTCCTGCTAATTTGCTCCTGCTTCCGGGAATCTTCCAACAATCATTTCCGGAAACCCTTGTAATATTGGGCAATTAGCTGTAATTGTTTTGCCCTTTTTAGTATGGATTTAACATCGTGTTATGGTTGTAGGTGGATGTACTGGACAGACTGGGAGGAGGACCCCAAGAAGAGTAACCGAGGGAAGATCAAGAAGGCGTGGATGGACGGCTCTCACGACCAGGTCCTGCTGACCAGTAAGACAGTGCTGTGGCCCAACGGCCTGAGTCTGGACATCCCACAGGGCATCCTGTACTGGGTGGACGCGTACTACGACCGCATCGAGATGGTTTACCTCAACACCACCGAGCGCAAGGTCAGTTCGCCTCAACCCGAATGCTGGTGATCGTCGATCTGGTTGTCGATCTGGTTGTGTGAAATCTCCCCACTGGAGAGCAGGGTTCAGTCGTCACATCCACCCTTCCCACTGTTTCTCACACCTGTTTGCATCCCGCTCTGATTGCCAAACTGTCTAAATAAAGTGTGTGATTTAAAGAAATGTTTTTTAAATGGTTCTATGGTTTTCATCCTCACCATGACCCACGTGCAATGATCCTCTTCTCTCTTTCTGATTGGTCAGATGGTGTACGAGGGAAACGAGTTAAACCACGCCTTCGGCCTGTGTCACTACAAGCAGTACCTGTTCTGGAACGAGTACCGCGGCGGCAGCATCTTCAAACTGGATATCTCCACCAGCACCGTCACGCTGCTCCGCAACGAACGCCCCCCCCTCTTCGAGATCCGTGTGTACGACGCTCACCAGCAGCAAGGTAACTTTACGGGTGACACCTGGTGGGTAAACTACCACAGTCAATGGGGAACGCGTTTAACACATGCCAAAACTTTTTATGCCGCAAAATCATAACATTTTATTCTATTTCGGTGATTTAGCTCGTCGAGATATGAATTAATGACTACTTTAATGTCCCGTAGGCAAATTTGCTTGGAT